>NC_133659.1:89117078-89232528 GCF_037893015.1 Macrotis lagotis
CAACAGTGGTTATGTTCATAGATATTATTTTGATAATTCACTTTGCTTAATATAACAATGAGATAGCTAAGTAGTAATAACCATATTTTTAGATAAGACAAAAATGAGACCATTTTGGTGAGTGACTTCTCTATTTACATGATAGTGTAGGGATTTGAACTCAGTTCTTCTGAATTCAGTGATTTAACTATGAAAATATTTAACTCCTAATATAAATTATATAATCTGCTAAATAAATAAGATGAGTAAAACGTGCTGTGGTTAGATGAGGAAAAAATTATTTACTTCTGGTGAAGGTAAGCATCATAAAAGACTTCATGGATTAGACTTGGGTCTTGAAGCAGATTAAAACATTGAAAAAGTAAAGAAGGCTAAAGAGAACATTTCAGCCATAGGGAACATTGTGAGTGGACACACTGTCTATCTTCCTGTCTACCTTTGTATCCTCTGACAAGAAATTATACCATCACTGGCAATCCTTTCACAAAATGCATTTCTGACTGAGACTCATGTAGTCCTGATTGAAGACTGAATCTCATGGACTAATCTTGCTAATACCAGTCATATTGTACTTTATTACATTAGTTATCTTCATGACTGCCAATGTGCACATCCTCTATTATATCTGTCTCCCACTTTCCAAATTTGGAGACCTAAAAAATCAATACTGTCAAAATTGCTGAAAGGGGTATGTAAACCTACTCCTCTGTGGCTCCAACTTATTATTTCAATAACTTTTCAAATCCAAAGACCTCTCTGTGGCAACTAGTTTCCCCCACAATATGTTAATCTCCCATATAAAATATAAGCTTTTTGAAGACAGGAACTACCTTTCCTTTGTATTTATATCCTCAGCCCTTAGCACAATGCATAAAATATATATAATAGGTAATTAATAAATGCTTTTCATTAATTCATTCACATAGATAAGAAAGGACATATATATGGAAGGGAGAATATATGATGCAGGACCTCCACCTGGAAGATATTGATAGTTTTAAGGCCCATATATAACTAAATATTTATTGCAGGACTTTCTGTGGTAGCAAATAACTGAAAGCAAAGTAGATGCCCATTAAAGGATAACTAAATAATGCTTGATATATGAATGTAAATAGAATATTCTGTACAGAAAATGACAATAAATTATAAAAACTGATAAGAAGTAAGGAAACCTAGGTGAAAATTTGTGAAAATATAATATATAATGAATAATTATATTAATAACAGAATTAATGAAGAACATTATAATAAAACTAAATGCTATAAGAGTATAATGATAAATTTGTCTTTAAAGCAAAAGACATGAGAATTTAATGTCCCTTCATTTTTTAAAGGTAAGGGAATAAGGATATGAACTGCTGTATATGTTAAACTTAGTTGATTTGTTGTTTAGTTTTTTAACTTTTTTTTTTGCTTTTAAAATATATTTATTAGAAGGAATGATTCTGTTAGGGTAAAATATGTATGTGTCTGCAAATGAATGTGAAGGAAAAGCAAAGTATGTCAGTATTTTTGAAGGTTTGGTATATAAGATTCAATGCTGTAAAAAGACTAAGAGAATAAGGACTGAAGAAAGCCAATCATTGGATTTCAGTACATTTCAGAGCATTTCAGTGCATCAGTAGGGATGGAAACCATTGCAAAGTACAGAAAAGTGAATGAGTAGTGAAGCAAGAATGAATAGGGAGTGTATATTCAATTTGCAGGAAAGGGAAAGAAAGAGGTAGGGTAATAGCTTATAGGAGTAAGAGGGTAAAGGGAATGTTTTAGTAAGATGGGAGAGACTTGAGGATGTCTAGCCAGAGGGGAAGGAGATTGTGATAGAAGGAGAAATGTTTTTTAAAAAATGCAAAGAAAAGAAGGAATGACCATTAGGGTCATCTCATACTTGAAAGTTATTATCCTTTTATATACACTAAGGGTCTGAGGAAATTTTTTTTTCCCCTTAAGTAGGTGTTTATCCCCAATTCAATTCATTTCAACTTCATTCATATATTTTGCTTCAATATCATCTACATTATTATTTAATGTACTCAAGGTGAGGCAGCATAGAGTAATGGATAGAAAACCAATAGCAACAAAGAAAACTTCAGTTCAAATGTTACCTTTGATAGGTGGGATTCTGGGTAAATCATAACCTTTCAGTGTTCTAGACAATTCTTTAAATCTGAACCAATCATAAAAAGTGATGTATTGGTATGGACAGTTTCTTTACCAGGACATTCTTTATACCAGTGAAATTATATATCTAATACCTAACTTTATGTTTAAGGCATCATGTAGGATACATGGATTAACTCATTAGTCCCCTGTATTTTAATCTTTTTTTTTTCATATAGCCATAGTTGAAATGGTGGGATAAAGTCACTTGTCCTGTGGTTTCTTTATTACCTTTCCTAAGGGAAAGTAAAGGGAAAAGGATGATAGACAACAACACTGAAAATATGCAACCTTCTTAGCATGTCATTCAAGGTCTTAAAACTTTTGGCTTAAATTTATCTTTTCAGTCTTGTACTACTATGCATCATATTCTCTAAAACATCCACTGCTTTCCTCCTACTTTGCCTTTGTCCATCTGATTACTATTCATAGAATTTCTACTCTATTCTTACCTGAAAAAATCCTACTTATCTTTTAAGTCCCAACTGAAATGCTACCTCTATCAAGTCCTTCCTGGTGCTCCAAGATGAACAAGATTCTTTTTGTCCAGCTCCAAGCCTTTGTCCCCACACTCTAGCCACTATCCTTATAACTCTACCACCATAAAATCTGGACTCTGCCCTTAGGATACTGGACTAATGATCAATCTAAACTTTTAAGCAACTTCTCCTCACTAGTTATCTAACCCTCTGACCCTTAGTACTTTCAGTTTATATGTGGCTTTTATATTAGAATGTGAGTTCCATGAGGGCAGGTGTTGTCCTGTTTCTTTCTGATTACATCTCTAATATTTAGTTTAGTGGTGGCGTATAGTAAATACTTAATATATGTTTTATCTAATGATATTTAAGCTATTTATAGTCCTTTAGAATCAAAAGAAGGAACTGTACCTTATTTTTTATTTCCACCAATGCCCATCTCATTACCTTTCACTTAACAGGGATTTAATAAATGTTTTGTCATTTAATGAATAAATATATATTTTCAACCTGGTCTCTGTGAATGATGAGGTTTTCTTTTTTAAAATATATATATATATATATATATATATATATATATATATATATATATATATATATTACATATTTGAATTATTTTTTTCCGCTACCTTTAAGAACAAAAGTCCTTAGAAAGTCATATTTTACATGGATAGTAGAGCACCTCCTTTTAACCAGATCAAATTAGCAGTTGCAAAGGTGAAACATCTTTAAGAAAGTCTCCTCAATTATTAAAGAGGAATTTTATCTTTAAGAATAGATACAGGAGGGCCGCTAGGTGGCTTAGTGGATAAAGCACTGGCCTTGGAGTCAGGAGTACCTGGGTTCAAATCTGGTCTCAGACACTTAATAATTACCTAGCTGTGTGGCCTTGGGCAAGCCACTTAACCCCATTTGCCTTGCAAAAACCTTAAAAAATAAGAATAGCTACAAATTTGAATGTTAAAATGTCAATTTAAGAAACAAAGAAAGGCTTGCCTTTAGAATCCCATCAAACCCCTATGGTTTGGAGGGAGATGATCATAATTGATAAGGCACTGCTTTTACTGGAATGCTTGATATTCTGCTTTCCATCCTAACCTGGGTTGCCCCCACCTCATTTTAGGTGGAAGGGGAGAGCATACCCTACTGATTGGACAAGTTAGAGATAATGTTTCAGATCCTATATTCTGATAAAAACCCCAATGTAAGACTTCATTTTGGGGTTTTGGTTCACTAGTCAGATCTAAGATCTGTGATCTTGGAGAAATATTAATAAATGTGATGATTAAATTAATTCTGTTTTGCTCTTTCTTAAGATCAAATTTTGAAGGTTAATGTTTGTCCCTTATTAGGACAAACTCTAAGGTTAAAATGTATTTAAAGTAATTATCTATTTTCAAGTCCCAAACTCAATGAAGGTGCTTCCTCATTTCTGGAGGACCCCTTCTCAATTCTATCAATAGAAATTTCATATTGAAAAAAATCATCTTTAATAATATTTCATTGATACTATGTTAATTTTCCTTATGGAAATATTTTCTGTTATGTAAAAATGCCTATTCTGGACACGATTTCCCTCAAATATCTGCACAATAGTCAATACAGAGCAAGTTGTACAATATTTTTGTGAAAATATACCTGGCTTAGCCATGCCATATCTATAGAATATATACTTTCTTGGCTTTCTGCTATGTTTTAAATAACTGATTTGTCGGGATGACCATTTTGTAGAGTAATTCTCACATATAAGCAATTTCTTATTTCTCATAAAAACATTATAATTGTGATCTCTTTCAAATGGAAAATTAGCTATAAGTAATGCAAGAAAGAACTCTTCTGAATTTTAAAATTTCCTAAAATGAAATCTGCCTTTCTTAATTTAAATGCAATTTATTGTACTGAAGAAAATAATCCTGCCAGCAAAGCCTGTGTTGATGAAGAGAGTATGAATCATTACTTGGATGTCCCCTTTTAGCAAAGAAATTAATGACAGCCTGTGTCAAGTCCACTTAAGAGACCTAAGAATGAGAGAAGTGGACTTCAGAACTTAGTCCAATGCACTTCTCTTCTTACATTTTATTGAAGAAAATTTGTTTTGAGCTCGATATCAACATTCCTTCTAAAATATTGCTTCTGTTAGATTTTAGTAAATATGAGCTATTTACAGTTCTCTATTCTATTGGGACCTAAGGTGTTTTATTAAGGTTGCTCCATTGAACTATCCTAAGTTTTAAAAAGCAAACAACAAAACGCGTGATCCATAGATTAAAGGTTTAACTTGAGTCCCTAGAGCACATAACTGTTTGATTCTTAAGAAGTATAATGATACTTTGAATTGTTGTACCAGTTGCTATTCAAAGGGAACCTCATAGGGCTCTACACATAGTAATTAATAAGAGCTCATAATAGTACTTGGAGGATAGTACATTTTACAACCTCTCTTTTACAGATAAAACACCCAGAAGGTTAAGAGGGCTGATAAAAGTCACATTCCAGTGTAACTGAAGAATTCTAAGATGTTATCAATTTGTAGCTACTAATTCTAGAAAAACCCAGCTTGCACACATTTCCTCTTGCTGCTTGTCTTAGCTAAAATAATTGACATTAAAACTTTTAAATGTACTTTCAAAGTAAAAAGTAGCACAATTTATATCTGTGATATATAGAGGCCAATGCTTTTGTTAGGCTTTTTACAAGAGCTCTGTTACTTCCTGCATATGACTACATGATGCCACAATGTCTGAATTAAAAGCAAAAATTTACACCTAGCTTTTTCAGTTGTTAGTTTCCATAATACAAAGAATTTCTTTTTTGTGGAAACAGTATGGTGTTGGCAAAACAGCTATGGTGTTTTAAAGGCAAATTTTCCATTCCATTTACTTGTACAATTAATCCATAAACAAAGTTATTTAATACTTACTTTGTATGAGACATTATTCTAGGCATTGGTGATACAAAGAAAAAAACCAATTCTACCCAGAGGAATATTACATTGTATTCAGGGAAACAACATGCACAGAAAGGTAAATATGACCTATACTCAAAGTGCTAAATAATTCCCATGAAGAGGGAAATACTGCTCGCTTGAATCTTTAGAAAGAATAACTATGTTGTTGTAAAGAAGTTGCTCTTTTCAACAGAATTTTTAGTTCTGTTCAGTTGGAAGATCAATCATTCAATAATTGTTTATTAAGCACTTATTAAGTATAAGACATTGGTTCAAGGGCAGAATTAAAAACAAGGTATTATTTTCATCCTCAAGAGACTTAATATCATAGAGATGATGGATACAGAAAAAAATTGCAATCTACATTAAAATATGATAAATATTTAGAAAAAAAACAGTATTCTTAGGAATTTAGTAGCAAGATATTCCAGCTGTGATAGTGGAGTTAAAGAAAATGGAGATGATTAGGAGATAATCAGGGAGATAGTAACTGAGACTTTTGACATTTATTTCAAAACTTGAAGTCTACACCAAGGAGGAAATGTATTACAATGGGGAAGAATCTAGATTTAGAATCTGATAATTGGGCTCAATTTCTAGTTTTCTCTAGTTTCTGACTTCTCTTTTTATCTGTTAAGAAAATAAGATGGTTAAACTGCATAGTACTGGAGATTCCTTGCATCTCTAATGTTATGATTAAGTGTCTCCAGGGTTAATTCTAACTTGAAATTTCTTCTCTTGATGAGGAGACAGGAATCTTTGTCATGCAATCAAGGAGGGGTGGTTCGGGAGGAAAGAAAAATAGGCTATAATCTAGATTCACACATGATAGTCTTGTGCTATTATAAGGGGTTCAGGGAGAGCTTGGCATCTCTTGTATGAGGGCTTCCTCAGCTTTTTTCAAGGCTGTTCATCCACCTTTGGTGCTTACCTGCTACCCCAACTCATTTACTTATTTATTTTGCTCTTAAAAAAAATCTAATCTGAAGTTTAGGGAAGCTTCTCTTCCCCCCCCCCATGACTATGATTATCCAAAGGAAACAAAAATTTTTTTCAACTATATAAAAAAGTTATCACACAAAAACAATCACAAAAAAGATTCCCTTAATTAAATTGCTAAGAAAACATGCTAGTGTTTTCAAGTGAAAAATTCCTTGAATGATGATTTTATAATATATGAAAATATTGTGAAATGTCAAACTGTTTAGATCTATGTTGCAATTGACTACAAAAGGAAATGTCTTATTTTTTCTCCATGTTTTTAATTTGGAAAATTCACATAACTACTACATTGTTTTTCTTTTCTCAATTTAATACATTTTATATTATTTTGTTTGTTATCCAAAATGTTGAGGCTATTATGTATTTATATACTTCTAAATTTAAAATATATTTCAAATTTAATTGGGAAATGAAAAAATGAGTCTTTTTGTTTGAACTCGGAAGTGGTATTTTTAGGGGATCATTGTTGTTGTCTGTGACATCAGGGAGGTGATGCCATTACATATAAATAAATTGTATTTAAGTGAAGGAGAGCTCTGCAACTTCACTAGCCTCATTTTCTCCTTATGAGTCATCCTTAGTATCAGGGCAAGTAGAGATGGCTTTCGATGCTTTGGAAAACCTTGGTCTTTTTAAGCTTAGATCTTTGACAGATCTTAGTTTAACTGTTGTAGGTAAGACCCATTCAGTGATTAAGGCAGATAATAAAGAAATGAAGCAAAGAATGGCTTCTTTTATGTGGTCAAAAAAAAAATAAATCAATCTGGGAGGGGAAGACTTCCTTTTTATGGCCAAAATAGAAACCAAATTCTATTGACACTAGCTCTGAGCCAGTCTCACCAACACAATGACCAGATGAGGTTGGCCTGGAATCTATTGTTGGCCAATCAATGAGGCTCATAAATCCCAAGATATCTAGGCAATTTTCAGACATTAAAATTTATTCTTTTTTTTCTGATGCAGGGAAAGTATGAGCACAGAGAAATATTGTAATCACTATTAAAAATAGAAAGCTCTCAAAATGTATCCTTCCTTCATCTGCCAAAAACAAGGCATTCCTGCTTTGTCCTAGTGGCTATCTTCTCTTTATAGACCTAATTATATTAAAAAGTTTATTTGAGGACAAATTTGATGTTGTTTGCTGCAGGTGCAAGTTTTATAAACCTGTCTCCAGGACACAAAAATGCTAGGTATAATTTTGATTTACTTCAGAGGAAGGAGGGTAAAAGAAGACTTGGACATTTTGTTTCAGTTTTTTCAGTGGTGAAGGTAGTGAATGACGTGGGAGAGGATAGCTTAGGTTCTCCTTCAAGTCAGCTAGCACAGTCATGACTCTGAATGGTACAAATGATATCCAATACAAACTCAGAACTACATCTTAATTGATCTAGTTGCTTGAAATAAGTTCATTTCGTTACTGATAGTTGAGGCAGCTGCAAAAAATAATGTTCAAATTAAAGAACCAGATAATAAATAAGACATATCAAAAAAAAAGTGCATGAAGTGTGGAAAATCTTTATATCCTCAAAACTCCACACACCTAGCTTTCAAGTTGAGCTATCCAGGCTAGGAAGATTTGAAGTGAAGAGGAGAGAAAATGTGCTCAGGGAAAGGGGGTGGCTTAAAGATTGATCCATGAGGATTCAATTTGAAGTGAACTACAGTGAATTCTCCCGTTCCTCTCCAATTAAGTCTTTATATTTCTGTTGTCATGATAACCTTCATAGATTACCTTCAAAAATCCAACTCTGCTGTATTTAATTCAATTCAACAAGTTTTTATTAATTGTTTATTATTTGTAAGAATGTGGTAGGTACTAGAGTTAAAAAAGTTAAATAAAAATAGTCCTTGACTACTGGACTTTAAATGCCACAATAACTCAGCAACACTTTCTTCCCTTAGGATTAAACCTTTTTTTGTTATCTTTGGCTTATGAAATATATTTTCCTGATGTGCTCTCCTAAACCAAATGTGTGGGTTTAGGAGTTAAAGTTATTTAAGTTGTTTAAGTCAGGTCATATTTATATCATCAAGTGATATGGGGATTAGAAACTCAATTTATGAAACTGGTGAATTCCATTTATTCTTGCATAGCATTTTGCCTTCCTAATTATACTTGCAGGGAATTTTGACTTATTAGGGTAACATATTGTTGTACAAAAACAACATTAAAGAACTATATGTATGTATGTATTTATATACATGTGTATAACATATATGTGTTTATATGAATAAATATGTAACGTTGTTATTTTTCCTTTTTTTGTGTTTTTTTTTTTGAAAGGCTAATGGGGTTAAGTGGCTTGTCCAAGGCCACACAGCTAGGTAATTATTAAGTGTTTGAGACCAGATTTGAACCCAGGTACTCCTGACTCCAGGGCCAGTGCTTTATCCACTGTGCCACCTAGCCGCCCCTATTTTTCCTTTTTAAAGAATACCAATGGCATTATAGGTTCTTGACTTGTGATTGAATTGAATTTAAGTGAGGCAGAATTGCATGAAGTCCTCAGCCTCATTTTATCTTCCTGAGTCATTGAAGTCCAGTGGCAAGGAAAAAATCAGATGAGTGGTGAGGGGCCAATATGCAGTGGATAACTTTGGCATCTTCAATGTCTGACCATGACCAAGATCTTACTTCAACCACCTTCATAGTCATTAGAACAAATTATTCTCATCCACTCATTCTACCAGAGGAAGTGTTCACATGCTTGGGGGATAGACATCCCCTAATTTATCAGTGGGTCTGAGACATCAAATCTGGTTTAGTCCATTTGACAAAACTACTGGAATGTGGCCAATGTACATGTTACACCTTCTTGGAGCCACAGAAGGGAGTTGAATGCCACCAAAGGTGGATGAGCAGCTCTGAAAAGGGCTCAACAAGCCTTTATACTAGAGATATGAGTCCTCCTAGAATATTCCAACTACCCAATATAGCAAATAAGACTAATAATAACTCTTGCCATACACACACACACACACACACACACACACACACAAATATACAATATTTGTAATATACACACATATATATTCATATAGATATACATGCATATTACACAAGCATGTACACATATAGTATTTTCCATTCAACAAATTTTTTTCCCTCATGGCATCATTAAAATTTGGGATGATGCTTTATTAACATAATTTTCAAAGCAATAAATAAGTAAAGAACTGTTTCATTGTTCTTTGTGGTTTGTAGTAAAGAATTATTTATCAAAATGAATCCATATAATAACCAAAAACAAAAGCTCTTATTTTTTCAAAGGAAGTATTTCTTTATAACCTGAATAATTATTTTATTTCTCTACTTTGAGGAGATATGTCATAGTGGATAAAATGCTGGATTTGGTGTCAAAAGACCAGGCTTTAAATCTCAGTTCTGCCCTTAACTATTTGTAAAATGACCTTCTCTAAGTAATTTAATCTTTCTGAGTCTTATTCTCTTTATATGTAAAGACTGGATAACTACTAAGCTCCCTTCCATCCACAACTACACACACACACACACACACACACACACACACACACACACGATACACACATGTGTACAATGTGTATATGTGCATATATATATATATATATATATCTCATATATTTTAGTTAGTTTGTTAAGTAGAATTATTTGAGTTCTAGACAAGAGAATCTCAGAGCTAGAAAAAAAAGCAACACGGCAATTTAGTGATACCCAAGCTTAAAAGGGATCATCTATCCTTTACCCAAAGATGTTTAGTTGGTAGAAAACTACTAATTACATTCTGCTTTGAGACAATTTTAAATGTGAGGTATTTTTCTTTCTAGGAAATCTGCATCAACTTCTGTAAAATCTACTTATTGTTCTTAGGAACTTTGAAGAAGTAAGATAGACCTTCGAAAACTTAAGAATTGTCCCAATATTCCTCTGGATTTTGCATTCCCCAGTCAAAATATTCGAAATTTATTTAACCAATTCTCAAATTGCATCATTTTAAAAATCTTCATTTTCAGGCTCCTCTTGATAACGTCTTACTTAACAATTTACTTCCTGAAATGACAGTACTACATCAAAGTAACACTCCAGATGTGGTCTCTGATCATAATAGATTCCAATAAGAATATTAACACCATTGGCCAAGTTACCATGTGAGATAGTAGATAGTGTTGGATTTGGAATTTGGAAAACTCAAGTTCTATTATTTTCTCAGACCCACATTAATTGTGTGAATTTAGGAAGTCATTTGAACTCAGACTCATGGAGTCTGAGATATGGTAATGGCCTCATTTCACCTGTTAATTGTGAGAATCAAATGAGACCATAATATATGAGGATTAAATGAGATTTTATACATGCATGTTTATGTGTATATACATGTATAGCTTTGACTATCTTAGAACACTAAGTTTTAACTGTTACTTTTGATACTATGACTTCATTGTTGATAAAGTCCATCAATTAACAATGATTAGGACATGGAAGGCTAATGTTTGTTTACTTGAACTGAATAAAATGAAAAGGCCAGTTGAGTTAAATAATCATTTCATTAAACTTTTGCCTGGAATTGACAGATTGATTGATTGATGTGGCTGTTTTGGTGATTATATAAGCAGTGTTATTCTGGATAAAGCAATAGCATGATATTTTCTGAAAAGTTCAATATAATGCATTTAAATGATTTATTTAAAAATCATTTAAAATTTGCCCCATTATTTATTGGGATGATATACTCTATTAAATATACCATATTGAGATGACTTTTGATGGTTCTCCTATAGCCTAAATCCTACATAGCTATGTATTTGTTTGAGGGTCAAGTTTTTGACATTTACATGCAGATTACAATTAAACTATATCTTTTAGTATATGGATCTCTAAGGAATGTGTCTCCACCATTAAGGAGGCTCTAAACTTTAAGAATTTTGTGGATACCAGTATAGAAATTGAGTTACCTTTCTGTTGTTCTTGTGAATTTCTTTGATCTTGTATTTCCTTGATCTTTTATGCCACTTGTGGACACACAAGCTCTCATTGGTACAGTTTCCCTTTACTATGTATCTCATTATTGGCTTTCAGCTGATCCACAATCTTGACTCTTTGGAGATTGTACTTTTATGATTTGTATTTTATACTATTAGTAGGAATATATATATATATATATATATATAAATATATATATTTATATATATATATATATATGTAGGGGATTTTGAATTAGGTAACAGAACTGCTGAAACTGTACAACTTGTGTAATGAAATTTGATTAAAAAATTCTATTTCATTTTGGGTTTAGATGATTGCAATCTATAGTATTTATCCAATATCTATGTATTGATGGACTAACTTAGTGATCTACCCATATAATTTCATATTATTCTCTTAGAAAGATGGGTTCCTCATTCATTTTTCCTATGGTATATTGAAAGTTGATTCATAATTTCATCTTCAAGTAAGAGCACCTGGGAAATGTCATTATTAACAGGAAGTACTCCTATAAAAATATTCAGGCTCATCTGCCAACTACTATATTGAGCATTGAAAGAAACTGAGCAGGTATCTCTGCTTGTCAATTTAAAAGTTAAAACAAAACAGAAATAACACTTTATTGTACAGGAGAAATTAAAGAAGATAAACCCAAATTTAGAACTGGAGTACCAGGTCATTGCTAGTAGCTTTTCCTGACTTAATCTTCTCGATATTTCCACTTCATTATGCATCAGTTTCATACCAATGTTACTGAAGGAAAAAAAAAACATGAAAAATCTGTTCTATTTTTACATTGCTTTCTTGTATTCTTGTTATATCTAAAATGCTCTTTGAATTATCTGCTCAATTGTGTCTCATATTTTTCATACCAAGATTTATTTAGCCTTATTTCCTTCACTGCTTTTTCATTGTTTTATAAGATTATAATTTTCCTCTTTTCACAATGAGCTTGTATTCTAGTGTTGAAAATGACTGATCTTGGGTTGGCAAAAAGATGAAATGATTCTTCATCAAAGAGATGGTTTCTGGGGCTTCCTGGAGTTCTCTTTTGCTTAAATGTCTATTTTGACTATTTCCTTCCCTAGGAAATGGTGATAGAAAAAAATAATCTCTACTGTTTTTGCCTTTTTAAAAAAAGTCCATAGATTGTTTAAATAGGTTATGATTGATCTGCTGTCATTGCATACAATTTATTATAATTTTCATCCTTTCTTCCAGGTTGGTTTAGATTTTGATCTTTATTTTAGTAAGACAAAAGTCTGAGAAGATAACTGATCCAGAAATGACTCTTTCATCAGTATCCAGTCACTTTCTAATTATTAGAGTATTGTCTAACTCAATTTTTAAGGATGTTCTTTGTGCTTGTCTTATTTCTCTTCTTATAAATAGTAATCTTTTAAGAAATAATTGTTCAATTGAATAGAATTGAATCATTGAAGAAATACTCAATTATATATTTGTGAATTTTCTTTGTTGTCTAGAGTCTTTGACACTTTATTATTTCTTAATGCTGAACTGTATTTTATAATTCCTATTTCTATCACCTTCTCTTATATTTATCTTCACATAGAATTCACTGAATATCATTATCTTCTGCATGATGTCTTTCTTCACCTCACAGCTGCTAGCACTTTTCCCAACATAGATATTTTGTATAAGTTTTTGTTAGAGGGGTAAAGTATTGTTCTTTTGATATGTAGACATTTTGATTACTTCGAACATTTTCAACAAGATACATAGACAAAATCAGAATGAAAAGAAACAATCTTTGGTTTGAAATTTTTCCCAGGTTCTTGAAGAAATTTCTGTACTTCTTTGCCCTCTGCCACAAATATTAGGTGCAAATTGTAATTTATATTATCATTTGTCCTTTTGCTAATATTTAGTATGGACACTACAAGGAGAGATAACCAAATATCTCCTAAAATATATATATATAAATATATCCTAAAATATATTTTAATTTCAGTATATTAAAAAAAAAAAGGTTCACTAGTATCTCTTAGGAAAACTGATGACCCATTTATTTAGCAGCTGCTTATTTCATGGTCTATAGTAATTGAAAGAAACAGTTAAAAGTCATCTTATTGAGCTTTTTTTTTAAATGAAGAGAGAGTTCCAGAGAAGCTAAATAAATTGCCAAGCATTACATAGACCTAAGCTAACATTCAACTTTAATGACTACAACTTTCCACATGCCATATGACGACCTCTTGGGAAAAAAATTAGAATATTTAGTATGAAGAAGAGAATATTTAAAGCAGGACATGATATCTGATTTGATGTTTTTTTGAACAATTGACATACTAAATTTATTTTAGACTTGCTCTACCCAGTTCTATCAGGTATATCAGAAAAGTAACTGATTCGAAACACAAAGCAACAAGTTTAAGCTTATTTTGAGGACAGATTTCCTAGTATATTTTATGTTACTTCCTGGTTATTTCCTAAACATACTGCCACTGTTTCTCTTTTTCCCCCTTCCAAGATCCTTATATAGGATGTCTTCCCAAATTAGGATAAAACCTGGGGGTGGGTGGATAGAAGAAAGACTACCTTCTTTACTTATTTTTGTATTCCTCAGGACTTAGTTAAGTGTCTACAACACTGTACACATTTAATAAATATTTAAAGAAAAACTAATCAAGTAGTTCAATATGATGCAGAGAAAACTGGGCATAGGAGTGACAAGATCAGTTGTAGACAAACTTTGTAAATCTTTTGTTTGCATTGTAAAGGAAATCTTCCTTCTTTCTTCCACACCTGAGGGCCTGACCTTCAACCTGTTTTTGGATTACATTGTTTTTTGGTGGGTCAGCCCGGGAGCACAGGTCCTGGAAGAACACCCAAAAGAGACCCCTCCCCAAGAACCAAAATCTCCAATGAGGGACTTGGGTCATTCCCAGGTCACCACCCCCTCCCATGGACTCTGGGAGAAAACTTAAGGAGATCTGAGGGAGAGGCTAAGCTCTCTTTGACCTTCCAGTCTCCTGCCTAACCCTGGCCAGCTGGCCTGGCCAATTCAATCAGCAATCCATGTGGTCTTCTCTTAAAACTCTTTCTAACTTTTCTATCCCTATCTTAATGTGCTGTAACTTCCTTTAATAAATCTCTATTTTTCTTTCCAAAACCTTCATTCCCGAGTCTGAGTCACAATTCTTCGTGGGGTAGAAGCAAATCCAAGAAACAAATCAGTAGCTACAATTCTTTGATGATATGGCACAGTTTGGCATAGTTAATTGGGTTTGGAGTCAGGAAAAAACATATTTTATTCTAGTCTGATTCTTACTGACTATGTAACTAGCTATGGGCAAGTCTTTTAATCTCTTTCATAATGTCAGGATTCTCTAAGCCATATTCATTAAGCTCCAGATGGAGCCTACTTTAGTGAAGAAAATTGCAACACCAATAAAATCACAAAGTTTTATTTATTAAATCTTATTGATGTACTCATATTTTTTGCATAAAGTTGTTTTTCTTGCCTGTTACTTAGGTTTTCTTATTTCCTGCTCACCTTCAGAAATAGAAATGATAATGGCTGCTAGAAGAGGTTCAAAAGCTTATCATTTCTGAAGCCTAAGTGTTACTTGCAAAGCTATCTTTCCCCTTAAATCTAGAAGAAGGGGTAGGGGGGAGTATTCTTTTGAAGAACACTCATTCTCCTTTCATTGTCTTCTGAAGGTTTCTCTTTATGCATACCCTTTAAATTGCACATTAATCTGTTTTGGGGGGGCTCTGCCTTTGCTCACATCTGCAAAACACTTCATTCAAAACCTTCCACTGTTTTTCAGACTTCTTCATTTTTATAGCCAGTTTCCAGGAATCAAGTCAGACAGTCAGCTGATTCTTGAACCTCCTTGAAAGCAAGATTCTCAATTGTAATGAATTTCAGCAAAATATTTTTTGGTCTGTGAAAGGTATTTATATATTGCCAACACACCAGAAATATTTCTAGGAACACAAATTATAATTAGGGACAAATATGGTGTGAACTTGTTGTTCTTGCAAGATTACAGAGTAGGTATCACTGAAAAAAAAAGATTCTATAAACTGCAAGGGCAATTTTTGGAGGAGGACTTGGCAGTTGACCAGAATACACAATACTGATGACTTTAGATTAGAATGACTGTGGCTATGCAGCAGTTGTGTTTTATGATATAAAGACAGACATTTGCTCAATTGTTAGGTTACTTACTCTCTATTCTAATCCAAACACCTTTATATGCTTCATTAACACTTTCAGGTTGCTAGTTTCATTTATTCTGAAATAGTAATTTACTGAAAATAGTGAAACATTCCAACATCCCTCCCTAAGGAACCATTTCTTGAAATGTACTAGGGATCACCAATAAATAACTGGAGAAAAAATAAGCAACAAAAGAATGAAAAATGAGTAGCTATGTGAACTTGGAAGTTTTTTTAGCCAGGTTTTTCAAAGGAGTGTTATTTGCCTGAAGAGAGCATCTGCACATACCCTCAGGTTTAATGGGGATCTAATCATTACTTCTAGAGGACAGTAGGTAAGATGAGGAAGTACAGGAAAAGAAGATTTGGGAGAGAAGGACAATTACAAAAGCAAGGACTCTTGAAATCAAAATTTGTGCATATGTGTATAAATGTATATATATATATATATATATATATATATATATGTATGTGTGTAAACATATATACACATGATGTATAGTTATTGCTAAGTGCTAGACCTGGAGTCAGGAAAAGCTGACTTCAAAATAAAACCTCAGAGATTTACTGCCTGCTTGACCCTGGCAAATCACTTAACCAGTCTCAGTTTCCTTATCTGTAAATAAAAAGAATAATAATACCTACCTCCTAACGTTGTTGAAAGGATCCAATGATAGATATATATATATATATATATATGTATATATATATATACATATATGTATATATATGATATATACATGCATACATATATATTTATTAAAATAAAGGGATATAAGTGTATATCAGATAAAATTGTCCACCCACATGTTTTATATAACTAGTAAGTGTTTGAAGCTGAATTTGAACTCTAATTTTTTCTATTGTAAATTTAATTTAATTTTTCCAGTTACATAAAGGTAGTTTTCAATATTCATTCTTTTGCAAGTTTATGAGTTCCACATTTTTCTACCACCATTCTCTCTCCCCAAGGTAGAGAACATTCTGCAAAAGTTGCATATATACAATAGTGTTTAGCATTTTCCCTTATTACCTGTTGTGAAAAAGGAAATATAACCAAGGGGAAAAAAAACACCATGAGTAAGAAAGGAAAATACTTAATAGAATTTTAAAAAAGTGCATATAATATGCTTTGCTCTGCCTTCAGATTACATAGTTTCCCCACTTTGGATTTGGATGGCATTTTCCATAACAGGAATCTCAGTATTATCCTTGATCACTGAACTGCTAAGGGGAGCTTCGTCCATCATAGTTGAACATCCTGCAATGTTGTTAATGTGAACAGTGTTTTCTTGATTCTACTCACTTCACTTAGCATCAGTTCATGCAAATCTTTCCATGCTTCTCTAAAGTACAATAATTCATGATTTCATACTAGAAACTCATTAGAATACTAATATTCCATAACATTCATATACTATAGTCATTCCTCAATTTATAGGCCTCCCTTCAATTTCCAATTCTTAGCTAATACAAAAAGAATTGCTATAAATAAAAATAATATATAAGACTTTTCCCATTTTTTAAGATCTTTTTGGAATATAGAACTAATAGTGTTATTGCTGGATCAAAGGGTATGCACATTATTATGGCCCTTGGATGTGAAATCTGGTTTTCTTGACTTCATGTTCAGATCTATATTCACTATACTGCTTCTCTGTTGTCTAGATATAGAGGAAAAATGATGCATTATCAGAAGATTTCAATAGAAGACTATTTCTTTTTAGTAGAATAGTTAGAAAATTATAGGCTATCATTTTTTGAACCTTCAAATTTCTCATTTGAATTTTCCTCTATTACCTTAGTCTCCCCTCCCTTACCTTGTCTTCATTTTGGGGCATTTTTTTCTAATGGAATAATTTATCTTACTAATATAATAGAGAGACCAGTCTCAAAACAAAACAATAAAAATTACAATAAAATTTTCTATCCATATAAAAACAAAAAAAAATCAACCAAAAAATACCTCAGCAGGTCTCTAGTATAGCTTCTTTGCCATGTGTTCCTGAAATTGAGATTTACTTTTATCTGTTTTCTTGCAAGGCAATGGGATTAAGTGACTTGCCTATGGTCACATAACTTACTTTCACCCCTATTTACAGAATTAACTTTCAAGGGTTGCTATCAGATATTCATATAGCTATCTAATTTTGCAATCATATATATACATATATATATATATATATAATATACATATACCATAAACTTCCATATATGTATGTATGTATATATGTGAATTGTCATAAATTGATAGGGTATCCCCAAAGTCTTAGTGTGCTTAGGTGTAAAGAGTGTAAAAGTTATGTATGCAGTTAGCAACAGGAATTATTAAGAGGAAGCATAAATGACTGTATGTATGTGTGTGTGTATGTGTGTGTGTGTGTGTGTGTGTATGTGTGTGTACTTGTACGTACCTATTTCCCATTACCAAAGTGAATGGAAATAGATTTTCTATTCAGTCTTGCACTCCAGAGATTCTCTATCATCCATCCCCCTATAAAACACTTTCTCTACCCTGACCCATTGCATGCTCATCCAAATACCTCCTTTTAGTTTCTTTCTATGAATTGCTTTCCTGCTTTAGAGTATAAACAAGAGCAGAGATGGGTTTTTTTATTGTTGTTGTTCATCTGATCTAGTTGTGTCTCACTTTGTGATCCCATTTATGGTTTTCTGGGCAAAGATTTGCCATTTCCTTCTTCAGTTTATTTTAGACTGAGGCAAACAGGTACTTCAGTGACTTGCCCAGGGTCAGACAGCTAAATAAGTGTCTGAAGCCAGCTGTGAACTCAGCTCTTTTTGACTATAGATCCAGAATTCTATGCACTGTACCATCTAGTAGTCCTGTTTTTCTACTTGTATTTATATTCCCAGCACTTAGTATATAGTAAGCACCTAATAAATGTGCAGTAATTGATATGCACAACCTGTGAGATTATGGGTAAGGTATTTAGTTTTTCAGTGATCTAGGCAACTCCCTAAGCTTATAAATTTCAGGGAAGGAAGCAACCATCATAAATTTAGGGAATTTTCTGTATCAAAGAAATCAGAGGTGTATTCCCTTTAGTCTATAATGAAATTTCTTATTTTAATATAATATTTCTCTTTCTTTTCATCAAGTTGCTACCATAAATTGAAATAGCTTTTTGTTATCTCCTTTTATATCACTCTGCTACCAGGACAATGAATAATTAAGAAAATATCCTTTACACTTTTAAATTGGCAAAAATGTTCTCTTAAAAATGGATTAGCTTCATTGTTGTTCATTGATTTAGACATTCACACAAGAGGAAAAGGCTTGTAACAACTACCTTTTTTGACAGTGGTAAAAGACTAGACTACTTGCTCACAATGTACAATTGCTAATAGGCCTGTCAGCAATTGGTCAGAATTGTTCCTTTATCTGTGACAATTAGTATCCAGAGGAAAAAGTGCAATAGTTATCAATTGAAATCTTCTATAGGAATGATGAATATATTTGCAGAAAACTTGATAACATGGGGATCTAGATTTGATGATAGTGATGTAATTGTTCCAATTTCATGCATCAAGTAAATTTGTTTATTTTACAATAACAATTAATTTATTATTTTAAGATTTAAGTAACATCTACATATCTCACATAATATGAAGCTATTCTCCATATGTCTCTTCCAATATTCCTCCCATTCATTATTTTGTTATTCTAAACATAGGAAGCTTTCACATTTTCTTAGTGGTCTTCTTGAATTTCAAAGTCAATTTTTTAGTCCTATGCTTCCTTTCATGGATTATAAGTAATATCAAATAAATTAGATCTATATACTTACTTATTATCACATACAAAGTTGTACTATTAAAAAGAACAAGCAGAAATTTGTTCAGTTTTTTAATAGGACAGTAGTATTCAAATTTTTTGGTTATATTTGTGGGTATCAATGAACTTAAATGAATGGGAATGGTGAATTTAATTCAGGTGATCGTTCCATTTTGGTTACCCTTTTCAGAAATATTGAGATCCTCAAAGTGTTTCTGTTTATATAGATTTGTTTATATCTATCAATATTTGTCATGCTAGAAATTTGAAAACGTCACAAAAGTCTAATAAGTATCAAGGAAAAAAAGGGGTGATCAACAGTCTCAAAGGTAGAGAGATGTCAAGAAATATGAGGAATGAGAAAAGGTTAGATTTGTCAATTAAATGAGCACTGGTAACTTTGGAAAGAAAAAAATTCAATTGAATGATAAGGTTAGAAGTGAAACTTCAAAAGGTTAAAAGGAGAATGAGAGTGAAAAAAGAGTAATATCTTTAACTGCTCCTTTATCACTGTTTTTTTCTAAAGAGATGGTGCAATAGTATAAATGCAAAAAAGGAGGAGAGCTGAGATCTTTATGCTCTAAAGGACTGCCTGGGATTATAGTGATTCTGCTCCCTGTTCATCTGCGTTATTGTGGAGAAGGGTCTGAATGAAATTTTCTCAATGAATTATGTTTTATGCTGTGGAGGATTACCCAAGGCATACAGGTCATAATGGAGAGTCCTTATTAGAGCTGATCCTCTGAAGAAAGAAATGGCAATACAGCACTTTTGCCAAGAAAACCTTATGGATAGTAATGAAATGATGAAATGATAAAAGAAATGACATCAGAAGACGAGCTGTTCAGGTCAGAAAATGAGGAAGAATGGAGGACAACTACATGTAGCTCCTGCACTTATGAAGTGCCCAGGCCTAAGCCAAAATGAAGCTCAGCTGCAGATTTGTCTAATGATGAAAAGAAAGTGTGATACTGTAAACATCAGTATTGTATAGGAACCTGGAATATAAGATCTATGAACTGAGGTATATTGAATATGGTAAAACAGGAAATGGAAAGATTAAACATCAACATTGTAGGTATCAGTGAATTTAAATGTATGAATTTAATTCAGGTGATCAATACATATACTACTGTGTGCTTAGAATCCATTAGGTGAAATGAAAAAAAAAACACACACATGAAATAAAAGAGTGAGAAAAGTGGAACTAGGCAATGAACTCAAAAATTAAAGAATGATATCTATTAAAATCCAAATCAAACCATTTAACATTACAGTTATACAAGAATATTATCCAACCATTGATACTAAAGAGTCCAAAGATGATCAATTTTATGAAGATCTACTACATCGAGAAATAACACCAAAAATAAAAAAAAGATGCCACAATCATCTTAATGAATTGGGATACTAAAGCAGGAAACCAAAAGATTAATGGAATAACAGACCAGTTTGGTCTTAGAGTACAAAATGAAACAGGACAAAGACTTATACAGTTTTGTAAAGATAACTTGCTGGTAATAACACTCTTTTTAAACCCAAAAGGTGACTCTACACATGAACATCACCAGATTGTCAATATAGAAATAAGATTCATTATTTACTTTGCTTCCCAAAGTGGAGAAGTTCTATTTGGTCAGTTAAAACAAAACCTGGAGACAACTGTGGCTCAGATCATGAGCTTTTTATTAAAAAATTCAGACAAATGGAAAAAACTAGGGAAAACCCTTCAGATGGTATAGGTATGCCCTAAATAATATCACTTATGAATATAAAGTGGAGGTGACACATAGATTTAAGGGATTAGATAGATTACCTGAACAACTATCAATAGAAATTCACAATATTTTATAGCAACAAAAAAAAATTCCAAAAGAAAAAAAATTAAGAAAACAAGATGACTGTATGATGAGGTTTTTTTTTTTTTAGGTTTTTTCAAGGCAATGGGGTTAAGCGGCTTGTCCAAGGCCACACAGCTAGGTAATTATTAAGTGTTTGAGTCTGGATTTGAACTCAGGTACTCCTGACTCCAGGGCCAGCACTCTATCCACTGTACCACCTAGCCACCCCTGTCTGATGAGTTTTAAAAATAGTTGAGGAAAGTCAGAAAACAAAGTGATAAGGAGAAAAAGAAAGATGTATCTAAATGAATGCAGAATTGCAAAGAATAGCCAAAATAGTTAAGAAATAGCAGAAAACAATATAATGGGACAGACAAAGAGATTTCTTCAAGAAAAACAAAAATATCAACTGAATTTTCCCAGACAAAAATAAAGCAGAAGAGAGTAAGAAAAGATGGCAAGAGTACATAAGACAATCTATACCAGAAAAATCTTAATGTCACTGATAACCATGATGGTGTGATTACATATCTATTGCCAGATATTCTGGAGAAGAAGTAAAAGAAGCATTGCTAACAATAATTGGAGGTGATATAATTCAAGCTGAATTGTTTGCAGTACAAAAAGATAATATCTTTTAAGTGTTGCATTCAATATGTCCATAAATTTGGGAAATACAACAATTGCTACTGAATTGAAAAATAAAAATTTATGTCCCAATTTAAAAAAAATGCTCATTTCATATACCAACAAAGTTATGCTTAAGATTCTGCAAGTTAGGCTTCAGCAATATGTGAACTAAGAATTATGATAAGTGCAAGTTGGTTTCTTAAGAAGCAGAAGAACAAGAAACCAAATTGCCAATATTTGCTGGATTATGGAGAAAGCAAGAGTTTCAGAAAAATATCTACTTCTGTTTCATTGACTTCACTAAAGTCTTTGGATCACTACAAAATGTGATAAGTCCTCAAAGAGATAGCAGAATCTTCTTTACTTACTTATGGGATCATTTTACTTGTCTTCTGAGCAACCTATATGCAAGTCAACAAGTGATGGTTACATCCAGATATGGAACAACTAATTGTTTTAAGATTGGAAAAAGAGTAAAAAACTAAATATTTATTTAACTTATATGCAGAGTACATAATGTGAAATGAAATACTAGAATTAAGGTAGTTGGAAAAAACAAAAGCAATCTTAGATATGTAGATAATACCACTCTGATGACAGAAAAGTGAAAAGAGATTTAAGAAGTCTGTTGAACAAGATGAAGGAAGAGAGTGTAAAACTTGGCTTAAATCCCAAGATAAAAAAATGAAACCAACAAGCTAAGGCCTTCGTCCCATCACTTCCTAGCAAATTGAGGAAAGGAAATGGAAGTAACATCAGATTTTATGTTCTTTCTTCAGATAGTGACTGCAGCTATAATTTTTTTTGTAAAAAGTCTTTTAATTACAAGTAAAAAAAGTTTTCAACATTCATTTTTTAAAATAAAATGAATTTCAGTTTCAAATTTTTCTCCCTTCCTCTCTCTCTCTTTCTCTCCAAGATGACAAGAATTCTGATATGTTATATATATATGTGTAATCCTGAAAGCATATTTCCACATTAGTTATGTTGTGAAAGAAGAAACTGAACATAAAGAAAGTTTCCCCAGATAAAATAAAACAAGACAAAAGACTAAGTGAAAATAATATGTTTTAGCCTGTATTCAGATTCCATAGATTTTTCTCTGGATGTCAGTGCATAGTACATCATGAATGTTTTTGTCTTGGATCATTGAACTGCTGAGAAGAGCTAAGTCAATCATAGTTGATTTTCATGCAGTATTGTTATTACTGTGGACAATGTTCTGGTTCTGTTCCTTTCACTCAGCATCATCAGTTCACATAAATCTTTCCAGGTTTTTCTGAAATCTTCCTGTTCATTACTTCTTTTTTTCTTTTGTTTTTTTCAAGACAATGGGGTTAAGTGACTTGCCCAAGGTCACACAGCTTGGTAATTATTAAGTATCTATGGTCACATTTGAACTTAGGTCCTCCTGACTCCAGGATGGGTGTTCTATCCACTATGCTACTTAGCTTCCCTATTATATTCATATATCACAACTTGTTCAACCATTCCCCAGTTGATGGGAAAACCGTCAATTTTTAATACTTTGCCACCATGAAAAGTCCACTATAGATATTTTTGTATGTGTAGGTCATTTCCCCTTTTTGATGATCTCTTTGAGATACAGACCTAGAAATATGGAACTAGTATTGCCAGATCAAAGGGTATGCACAGTTTGATTGCCCTTTGGGTAGAGCTCCAAATTGCTCACCAGAATAGTTGAATTGGCTCACAACTCCACTGAGAATGCATTAGTGTCCCAATTTTTCCACATCTCCAACATTTATCATTTTCCTTTTTTGTCTTATTAGCCAATCTGGTGTATGAGGTAGTACCTCAGAGTTATTTTAATTTGTATTTCTCCAATCATTTAGTGACTTAGAGCATTTTTTCACAGATTATAGATAACTTTAATTTCTTCATCTGAAGATTTTTCTTCATATACAATTTATCAAGTGGGAATTATTTATATTTTTATAAATTTGATTCTGTTCTCCATATATGTTAGAAATGAGACCTCTATCACACACATTGGCTATAAAAATATTTCCCAGATTTCTCTTTTGCTTTTAAACTTAGTTGTGTAAGCTTTGTTAGTGTAAAAATTTTTTTTAATTTGATGTAATCAAAATTAATGGTCTAGGGTGTGTTCAAGGAAGACTAACATGGGCTTCTTTACATCTTTGTTGTCTACCCGAGTCACCTAACTCTCACCTATGGCTCCAAGAAATTGTAGCATGGACAGCAGCCACACCCCAATAAACTCTTTCAGGAGATGGACTAAACCATGTTGAGGGTAACTGAGAACTCTCAAACCCATCAGTGTCTACCCCAAGTACATGAATGGGTGGAATGGCTTAATAAGTACAATTTGTTCCAAGGATCATGAAACAGCTGAAGCAGGCATTGTGAAGTACTTAGAGCTTGATTAGACAAAGACTCAAAGATCACCACTGCATCTAGAGCCATCATCAGTTGTCTTGACTGTTTCTTGCCAATGTACAATGATGACTTTGGAAGAAAGAATGAGGACACTGACTTTGTGGAACTCTTGCTCACTTCAATTCATTTTTCACATAAATCAAAAGACAGAACCTAAATCATTTTACCATTTCTAGCTCAAAGTCCTGTGGTGACAGGCAAGTGATGAAGAAGCAGGTATGGATATGCTGGGAACTATAGTCACAACCCTGCACATGGGTGGCCCAGTCCATATGGACCCAGGTCCACTAGAAGTAGCAGTGAGATTCAGTAGTTCCCTGGGTATATGAACAGCCTTTTAAAGAACACACAGCTCATTTCCTTATGTGAGTAAGGGGCTAGAAAAAGTTGCCCTAAAAATTGTGAGCTTATACAACTCCGCCCTTATTACTGTGGCAGGCAGAGATCCCATCCTGTGGTCAAAACAAAAAAAAATTACAAAAACATCAAAGATGACTCCATTCATTCCTGGTACATGAAATGTTTGCATTCTCATAGATAACATGATATAATAGACCTGAAAGATGAGTAACTCTTACTGCAAGAGAACTTAGTAGGTGTTATATCCAAATACCAACCCTGAATGAATCAGGGCTGGTGAATGAAGATAAGTTTACTGAAGTCACAGCTGTATACATGTTTTTCTCAAGTAACTCCCAATTAAGGGGAATGCTGTGAAGCTAGGGTAGGTTTTGCAATCAGAACTAATCTAGTCAAGTTTGAATGCCTGCCGAAAGCTGTGAATGACAGACTCATGAAAATAAGATTACCACTTATAGGAAAAGGCCATGCCACCATCATCAGTGCCACCATGATGAACCCTGAAGAAGTCAAAGAAAATTTTTATAAAGACCTGGAGATCCTTATCATTAATGTACTAAAAGAAGACAAGTTTGTAATTCTGGGTGATATTAATGCTAGAGTAGGCTCCAATTACTCCCATGAATGAGAGTCCTTGAAAATTATGGGTTGGAAGCAGCAATAGCAGTGGTCACCTACTACTGAAGATTTGCACATCATCCCAATCACACATGCAATAAAGCTTCCTGGATGCACACTTGTAGCGAATATTGGCATCTAATGTGAATGTAAGGCAAAGAGAGAGTCAGAATGATGAAGGTAATGTGTGGTACAGAGCAGAGTGCTGGACTGAACACAGACTCATCCTGTCTAAGCTAAATAATTAAGAATTTAATTAATGAATTTAACTTAATTAATAAGTTAAGACTTAATATCAAAATATTAGAGAGCTGTTTTTGCTAACTTGTAGGGAAAGTTGAGCCATTACCTGGTTGGCAATAGTAGAACAGCAAAGCAGGTCAGAGATTTGATTTATAGCACTGCATTTGCTCATCTGGGTGAGAAAATTTGCAAATAGGAAGACTGATTTGATAAAAATGATGGGGAGTTACAGAAGCTGCTAAATAAAAAATGAGAACTCCATAGGGTTCCTCCCTTTTTAAGAAGGCAACATCTAATTCCATCAAAGATTTAGAGAGATTCAGGATCCTTGACTCAATGAGAAGACAGATGAAATTTAGTTTTATGCAGATAGTAACAATTCAAAGTACTTTTATGATGCTCGGATGGTTATTTATGGGTCAAAGGCAAATGAGGCATCTCAACTACTTAGTGCTGATGGATATGGATAAGATTCTGGAGAGATGGGCTTCCATAGTGTTCTTAACATATCATCATCAATCAATGTAGAAGTCATTGACCATTTACCATAAGTTGAAGTCAATTCATCCCTAACTGAAACTCCAACTGAAGTATAGGTTTTTTGAATGCCATTAGCATTCAATCAGCACCTGGTGCTGATTCTATTCCAGCTGAGATTTACAAATTAGGAGGGTCCATTGCTCATACAAAAGCAGACTGACTGAAATTTTCCAGGTTATCAGGAGGGATGGGAATTCAGGGAAGCATGTAAGGATTTGCATGAACTGATGCTGAGCAAGATGAGCAGAGCCAGAAAAACATTGTACACCCTAACAGCAACATGGGGGTGATGATCAATCTTGATGGATTTATTCATTCCATCAGTGCAACAATTAGAGACAATTATGGGCTATCTGCACAAGGAGAATACCATCTGTATCCAGAAAAGGAACTGTGGAGTTTGAAAAAAGACCAAAGACTATTACCTTCAATTTAGGGGAAAAGTTATTTTATTATGTAATTCTGCTGTCTCTTATGCTTTATTTTTCTTCCTTAAGGATATAATTTCTCTCTCCTCGCATTCAACTTAGATCAATGTATACCATTGAAACAATGTAAAGACTTACAGATTGCCTTCTGTGGGGGGTGGGGGGAGGGAAGCAGGAATAGGGGAAAAATTGTAAAACTCAAAATAATCTTTCTTTAAAAAAAAGAAATTTTATAGGCTATATAGAATGAGAAGGTTATCCTCTAGTACTTCAAGGATGCCTCAATTGTCCATCTCTATAAAGGTAAAGGGAATAGATTGTCCTGTGAAAATCACAGGGATATTTCTCTTTTAGTCATCACTGTGGTAAGATTATTGCCAGGGACCTCCTCAATAGGCTGATCCTTCACCTGGAAGATAAGTCAGTGTGGCTTCAGAAAGCTGAACAACAATTGATATGGTATTTGTTGCCTAACAACTTCAGGAAAAATGCCAGAAGCAGAGCAGAGGCTGGTATATAAAGTTTGTGAATCTGACCAAGGTCTTTAATACCATTACTCTTGAGGGTTTATGGAAAATTATGTCAAAATTTGTTTCCTGCAGAAGTTCATCAGTATTGTACGTCAGCTTCATGACAGTGTGCTTGTCTGGGTTCTGGATAGTGAACAATGTTCTCAAGATTTCCTAGTCACCAATGAAGTGAAACAAGACTGTTTCCTTGTTCCCATGCTTTTTGGCATGATGTTTAAACATCCATGGAATCAAAAGCCTTCACTGAGGATAAATTCAGCAAGGTTGACTTACTGCAATGATGGTAAATTTTTCAATCTGAAAAGGCTACAAGCCAAGACCAAAGTGGAGGGAGTATTGGTGCATGGTCTTCCGTTTGCAGATGATTGTGCACTAAATGCAGCTTCTGAAGCTGAAGCAATAAAGTATGGGGCAATTCTCTGCTGCTTGTACTAATTTTAGTCTAATAATTAACACTAAGATAAACTAGTTAGCATCACACCATCCATATGTGGAACCATCAATCACAGAGGGCAGTCCAACCTTAGTTTTAAAAATTTTCTATTGAAAAAATAGACAATATATTTTGATTTGCCATTTTAGTGAGAGCTCTGTGGTAGTTTGGCTTCATTTTCTAAAACATTTAGTAAACCCACAAGGGACATAATTTTGCACTGTGGGCAGCATTTTAGACAGCCCTGGATTACAGTGAATGGAGAAACTTTGAATATTGTGGAAAAGTACACTTAGCTTCACAGTATACACTCCAGGGAAGAGCACATTGATAAGGAAGTTGGCACTCACATTGCCAGAGCTAGCTCAGTATTTGGGAGGCTCTGAAAGAAAGTGGGGAAGAAAAGAGATATATTAGAATGACTACCAACTAAAGGTTTACAGAGTCCTTGTTCTGACCTCATTGCTTTATGCCTATGAAACCTGATGGTAGATGTCAGGAAATTGAATTGCTTTCATTTAAATTGTCTTAGGAAGGTTCTGAGGATCATCTGAGAAAGGAGAAGATAGCATACACTGAGGTCCTTTCTCCAGCTAAATTGCAGAGTATTCAAACATTATTATAGAGAGAACAACTACAATGGACTGGCAATGTTCAAATGCTAAGGACACACTAATGCATCTTTAACATAGTGATGTCGTTTTGGTCTTCTCTGATAACCAAGACCATAATGCATCTTTAACATAGTGATGTCATTTTGGTCTTCTTTGATAACCAAGACCAAGAACCAATCAATCAAAATTATCCACTTTTAATTCATTTCATAATATTCTCTATCTCTTGTTTCTTCTCCATAGATCTGAGAAGTAAACTCATTTGCTTATGGTATCACCCTTTATGTTTAAATTACATACCCATTTTGACTGGAGTTGGAAAAAAGATGATGGGGCAAGGGAAGGGACTCACCTGAATTCTCCCCCATACCCCTCCAATATCTTTAAATAATGACTCTAAACAAATTCTATTCTAGAGCAGCAGAAGCTACAGGAAGATAGCATCATATTAAACATATTAAAAAGCAGAGACATCACTTTTACATAGTCAAACCTATGGTTTTTCCAATAGTAGTGTATGATTGCAAGAGTTGCGTTATAAAGGGAAGCAGAATGCTGACCAATCAATACTTTTGAATTGTGGTTCTGGAGAAGACTTTAGAGAATCTTTTGGACAGGAAAGAGATCAAATCAGTTAGGACTTAAAGAAAGTAATTTAGGCTATTCCTTGGAACATCAAAAAATGAAGCTGAAACTTAAATATTCTGGCCATAATAATGACAAGATAGGATTCATCATAAAAGAATCTGATATTGGGAAAGATTGAAAAGGAAAAGGGTATGGCAAAGGATGAGATGGTTAAATGGTATCATGAAAGTAGTGATCATGACTTTGAATCAACTTCAAGAGATAGTGGAGGATCGAAATGCCTGGTTTGTTGGGGTCTATGGAGTCCTGAAATGTTGGTTAAGACTGAATGACAAAAATAACACAATCCAAACAAACAAATCCTTACAAAGGATTATAGAAAAAAATGTTTATAATTTTTGCATTCCCACTTCTTTTCTTTTGGGTGGAGATGCTTCCTGATCATGTTAAGTGACTTTCAGAACTAGGAGGCAGGGATGAAAAGACTCTATGACTCCTTACTGTTAGAGGAGTAAGGGAAAAGAAATCATATCAGTAATTGGTCCTGATAATTATCATTTCTTATAAATTGTTTGGGAATAGCTTTAAAAGAATTTGCTGTATCTTTCTTCTGCCTCTTTTGTGTTCATGAGGGATACTGTGAAAGTCTTTTCCTTCTCTTATTCTCTATGAACCTCAAGGGTATTCGGGATTCCATTTAGGACTATTCATCGACTTGTGTAAAGAATGGACAAAATGTGTACAGGAATACTCTATTTTAAAAAACATTGATAATGGAGACTGCAAAAGAACGCCTAACTATTGTTAATGAGTTCCATTTATAGGGCTCAGATTAATTACAATGTCAAGTCATGAGAGAACTGGGAGGCATGAATGTGGAATCATTATTGATGATTTTTTCAAGACTTGGGAACCAGAGAGATTTCATAGACTTGGTGAAGGACAACTATTGCATTGATCTTCAGCAAAAATTTTGGTCAGGGAGCTTGATTTTGATTCCTGGCAAAAGTGTATATTGATAGGAATGACTAGTTAACATCTAGAAAAGGAAATGATACATAAAAAAGCCAGCATAGCTTCATCATAAAAGAGTCAGGTCAGACTAAATTTATACCAGTTAGTTACTAGATTGGTAGATTGGTGAATGCTTTTAAAGATAATTTTAAAATATTTAATTATCTTCAGTGAAAAAATAAAGAGGTATGGGCTAGATAATAGTATAGTTAGTGAATGTGGAACTGATTATAATGGCCAGATCCATGATTATTACTAGTGGTTCAGTGCCAAGATAGAAGGTGATTTCTAGTGGGTTGTCATAGGGGTCTGTAATTGTCACTGTGCAATTCTATCAATTTTTAAAATCATTGACATGAGTAAAGACTTAAATGACATGCTTGTTAAATTTGCAGAGAACAACAAAAGAGATTAGAATGAATGACTACTTAACCTCCAGTTACAAAAATTTTTTAAAAATGTATGTAACAATACTGTTTCTTTCCTCACTGCCATTGCACTTCTTAAGCCTCTATGAATCTCATCAAATCTGCCATTTTAATTTATAGATAATTCAGCTTTATTTTTTTAAAATAAAGAAATTCTCTAAGCCCTACCTCCTTGTGATAGTGTATTTAAAGCAGTCCTTGGGTTACAGAAAAGAAGTTGGCAAAGAATTTTAAGAGAATAAGCCCCTAATTTTCCTTTTTTTAAATGCCCTGCATTAGTTCAATCATCACAAGAGGGAAATTTCATCTCTGTTCTTCTAAATTGCATTTCTATAGAATGAAGCATAGATGAAATGTAATATTTCTCTTTCCTCCCTTTTTAAAAACTTCTTTAAAAGATTTCCATTTGTAATTTTCTTGGCTCCCCATGGAGAAGCACTTTCTATAACAAGCCCAGAGACATTGGAAAAACTGATGTACCTAAAAGGAATGAACTTCACAGTAAACCTTTAACTTATTGTAGCTGTTGATTGACTTTAGAAGGCACAAGATACTGAGATTTCATTCAGCCAAAAATCATTATGGCAGCATTCATTTATGGGGAGCTATTTGCTATGACTCTAAAATATGAAGTAACATATGAAATGAGAATAATAACACTACAATTAAGTTGTCAGATGTGATGGGGAGATTTATATAGAAATTCACATCACCCCTGTAAGTTGTTATTTTCCCCTTTTTTATTTTATCTTTTTTAAAGAAACAGCCACAATGTCTTTTCCAAAAACAGTTATGGTCTGTCAGGGGAAAAGATGAGAGAGTATATATTTATGTAACCCTGAAGGAAAATGTTTGTTTCAAGGTTTCACTGATGTAAATATTGCCTGGTTCCTGTTTTGTGGAATGGCTTATGATGGAGATAACTTTATCTATGTTAAAAACATAATTATCTAAAAGCCATGGGCATAAAAATATAAATGCATTTGTATAATGGGACAGGCATTAGAACATCATCTTTGATATAAGAAACATGAATCATAATGGGAAAGCAGACATTTTTTCTTTATATAAAGCCACAATAAGATAATAAAGCAGAGGATGTCAGATAGTTGGTGGTGGGAGATAGTCAAAATATAAAGTATTTCCTGAAGCAAAAACATGGCTAATTGTGCTGAGTAGGGCAAAACTTGAAACTTGTTTAATTTATTTTTGGGCTTTTAATGAGGAAAAAAATCTCATAAACAGTTCTTCAGAGAGTTATCATGATGTTTTAACTCACTTTGTCTTTGGCCTTCATTTTGTTTATAGTGATACCATGAGGATTCACCATTTTATGTATAAATGGGAATTTGGGAAATTGAATTGCATTTAAAAAAGATAAATGAATGGGTATGCATACATTTAAATATAAAGACTTAGCTCAGCAAACATAAAGGGGAGATTTTAGATTTTTGGGGTAGAGTCCTACTGATCCCTAAATACAGCAATACATGAAGCTTTTATTCTTCATCTTGTGGTCTTTGCTGGTACATTTTTCAACAAAACAAATTACAAGAAGGTTATGAGTAGCATCATGTCTAATAAGTTATAGGATCTTAGGATCATACTTTTAGATCTAAAAGGGAGCTCAGAAGTCATTAAGTCCAACCCCATTTTTTTGTTTTTTTAGAAAGATTTTATTTATTTTGAGTTTTACAATTTTCCTCCTATTCTTGCTTCCTTCCCTCCACCCCCCACAGGAGGCATTCTGTTACCCATCCCATGTTTTGCAGATGAGAAAATAGAAGTATAGGAAGAATAAGTAATTTACTCAGTCACACAGTTATGAAGTATAAGAGACAAGAATTGAACCTAGGTCTCCCTCACTATACTCCCTCAACTTGTACTTTTCCTCCCTGCTCAGTTTTCTTACACTTGACTTCTCGTTTTGGGGTCAAGCAATACTGGTATATGTTCATTTACTCTCTTCCATGCCTAAATGCACTCCCTTCTCTCTTCTGCCTCTTCAAATCCTGTTTCCTTCAAGACTCAGCTAAAATTCTTCATAAGCCTTTCTTGGCCCCTCCAGTTTTTAACCTGATTCTTTCTGAAAACTGATTTCTCTCTCTCTCTCTCTCTCTCTCTCTCTCTCTCTCTCTCTCTCTCTCTCTCTCTCTCTCTCTCTCTGCTTTTCTTTCCCACTAGACTATAAAGGGTTTTTCCTTCATAACTGGGAGTCATTCACTATTGCTTTTGTATTTCTAGCTCTTAGAACATGGCCTGGCAATTATTAAGTACTTAATGAATGCTTGCTGATTAATGAATTAATTGCTTTATTGAGTTTGGGGAAGAAGAGAGAAAAAAATGTGTTCTTTTAATTTATTTATTTTTTACCAACTATGATAGAGATTGAACAAAGTATTTGCAAAGCTTCTGGCTTCTACTTAACCAAATTTTCCAGGCTAATCAATAAGGATGCTTGATGATTTGAGGAAGACAAACTCCTTGGCTACTTTCAGATGGCCATGTATAGCTCAATACTTTTGTAACTTTTGAAATAATAAAATAATTAAATAATGAACTAGTTATCATTATTGGTTGCTAAGCCAAAAGAGGCAACAATAACACATCACACAATCTCTCTTACTCTTTTTTTTTTTTAAAACAAAATCTAAAACTTCCCATGACAGATGGGGTTGGTTTGCCCCCCATCCATGACATTCTCTATCAATCCCTACATAAATGGCATAAGTTGACCACATGGCAGATAGTGCATGACCTGCATAGATGACCCTAAATCTGAGTAATTCCTTTTTAAAATATTTGATATTTTATATCTTATGTGAATGTCTAGGAGCATATTTTGTGAGTGCAAGGTTCAGAGTTTCTATCTTGTGGATTGTCTAGATTTAAAAAAGTGATAGAAGAAATTATCAAAAATGTAGATTAAACTTCAGTGTTCTGGGAAGTTTTTTTAAATTTGACACCCATTTATAAACATTAACTAATATATCCCTATCTAGATATGAAACAAAATCGTTAAAAATATTACCCCACATAGTGGATAAAGCACCGGCCTTGGAGTCAGGAGTACCTGGGTTCAAATTCGGTCTCAGACACTTAATAATTACCTAGCTGTGTGGCCTTGGGCAAGCCACTTAACCCCATTTGCCTTGCAAAAAACCTAAAAAAAATAAAATAAAATAAAAAATAAAAATAAAAATATTGCCCCAGGATGCTAATAATGACTGAAATTCTCTCATTAGAGCCTAGTATTTCTCAGAACTTGATCTTAATTTAGACAATATATAGGGGTACAGAACAGAGGAATTCTTTTTTTTTCTTAGGTTTTTGCAAGGCAAATGGGGTTATTTGGCTTGCCCAAGGCCAGACAGCTAGGTAATTATTAAGTGTCTGAGACCAGATTTGAACCCAGGTACTCCTGACTCCAAGGCCGGTGCTTTATCCACTATGCCACCTAGCCACCCTACAGAGGAATTCTTTAGTGGAGAATGGAAGGGATGAAGTATAACAATTTGTGGGGCCCAGAAGTCATTCTTTAATATGAGACAAATAGAAAGTTATTTTCTTGTTTTCTTTTCTGATTGAATTCATGAAAGAACATAATTTTTTTTCAAAAAACTGAAAAAAAAACTGCTTCTGAATCATTAGAAGTCATTTTATCATTATTCCCTATCATTTGAACTGAAGAAAATACATAAAGTATAATGAACAAAGCAAGCCCCAGAATTCAGAGATTTTTATGGGGATTTATTGGTCACTATGTTCCACATGAAGTATTGTCTCCAGTTCTGGTTCCTTCTTCCAGAGGTGCGGCCAAAGTTTCTATTTTTCTGGTCCTGAGGTGTATGGTTATGGTAAATATAATGTAGTCTAAGGACTGAAATAAAACATCAAAAACAAAATAAAATTAAACAAAAACCTTGCTAAACTTGACTGTGATAAAATAAACAAAAACACTTTAATAAATAATATCTGTTTCTAACATACTCCAAAGGATCTTAGGCTTGAAGAGGCCTCATAATTGCACATCCCAGAATCTTAGTATTGAAAAGAATGTGATTTCAAGGATATTCAGATGATTCTTGTAAAAAGTATTACCTCTATTTATATTCAAGAAGTAGTCAGCTAGTTTTAACTTGAAGACTTTCAACAAGGGTAAATCCCCAACTCCTGGGACAGTCTCTCTCTCTCTCTCTCTCTCTCTCTCTCTCTCTCTCTCTCTCTCTCAGTTTAATTGTTAGGAAGAGTTTCCTTACATGAAGTAAAACTTGTGTCTTTGTAAGTTTTCCATTGATCCCACTTCTGCCCTTTCGTCCAAACAGAGCAAATTTTTCCATGTGACAACCTTTCAAATGATAAGGTACAGACAACATTTTAAACTTCAATCTCTCATTTGGAATAAATATCTTCATTTCCTTCAAATGATCCTCATCAATATGGATTTGTACTCCCTCCCCATACTGGTTTCCCTCCTCTGGATACTCTCCCATTTATTAATGATCTTTCTTAAATGGGAAAACTGAAATTAAATATAATATTATAGTCATGAAATGATAAGAATAAATGATAGAGACCCCTTCTAACCCTTCCATTTTACAAAGATAGAAACTGGAACCCAGAGAGATTGTACCAAATCCATGGTATCATAGATAATAAGTAGTAGAGCCAGAAATGAAACTCAGGTTTTTAGGATTCCATATTCACATCTCTTTCGACTATGCCAACAGTAGTCATGAAAGTCTAGGTTAGAAATCTGAATCTAAGCATTTTTTGGAAGGGATCAATTTGACCAATTACTATTACTTAGTACTTATTTCAGACTGTGGATCCCCTGCAACTCCCACAGGCCTCTTCAACTATATATATATATATATATATATATATATATATATATATATATATATATATATATATATATACATATATATATAATATTTATATATATATATATGTATACACACACACACACACACACACACACACACACACACCCCTAGATGATTTCTATGATTTCATATTTGTACAGTCTCTTTTCTTCCCTTCTTATGTTTACTACTTTGGCATATGCCCATGTTGAACAATATTCTTTTTTTTAGGGAAGAGTTAGGCCTAGGTAGTGGCACAAACAACTTGATATTTATGGCTCACTGCTCAGGTCTCTAAGTGCTCATCCTATAGCCATCTTTTTAAACATGCTTTTTAGGTCTGGCACTTTCCATGTTCTTGGGAGAACTACAAAATAAATGTTCAGAGAGATTCCTATTTCATATCAAATAACCCTTAAATATTATAATTTAATGATTTAATGAAAAAAAGGAAATGGACAGCTGCCATTTTTATCCTAATTTCCACATGGACGTCATCCAAATTACCTATCATATATGTGTTTTTGCTCTTTCTCATGCCCTGCTAAAAGACAGTGGAAATAATATTTAGTTTGCTTTGTGAGTGTTAAACACTTCTCAGATTTCTTTCGAAGAAAATGGATGAAGTGGCAGGTAGCAGCCTAAGATCAAATTGAGCTTTATTTCCAAGCTTGTGGGGATTTTGAATTGTGAGGTTTAAGTCTCAGTGACCAAAATGGTGTCCTCTTTTTGGGGGGCTAGGGACTTAGTTCTCATGGAAATCCCTCTGAGTAAAATAGTAAATAGGCAGGTGTAAGAGTGACTTATATTCCAATGTACCTCAGTCTAGATCTGTGTAATCCTTTCTGATTTTTGGACTTTTCTGCTCAACAGAAACTGTTATCTCTGCCAAAACATATTGTGATATTGTGATATGGACACAGATTAACTAGAAAACCAGGGTGAAATCAGAATGTTGGTTTTACAAAAACTGAATTTCATTTATTTGAAGTTTAAATGAGGTAAGCATAATGGCTCAGCAGACTTGTCCATCAATTCAAAATTGTTGGGGGATGTCTGAGGCCAAGTTCTTGTTTTCTCCTTAATGTGTGGTAGAGAATGATTTTTCATAAAAATGATTGAGCAGAATTTAGAAATTCCTTTTCATTAAGATAACAGTTGGCCTTTCCTTTGAAAGAATAATTTGAGTGAAGGTATAGAAAAGAAAAATGAAGAACAACAGGAAGGGGTAAAGCTACTAATTTGTTAATTTAAAGATTGGCAAATATATTAGAGATTCTTGTTCTCATGAATTTCATTTATCTCTTTGAAGCATGTTTAATCAGTAATAAAAATCTGTCAAAATTATCATAATAAATTATGTTTTACATTATACAGTATAGAATTTCCATTGTTAGAGTTTAGTATGATGTGTTCCATGAGGATGTATAAATGGCACTAAAGAAAACAGGAAAAAACAGTAGATCAAACAGGTTTTGTAGTCAATGCCAATACAATTTTGAGGATATTGAGTGATTAAGTTAACAGATATCTGAAAGAAGGGATGATACTACTTTATTTTTCAGAAAAAAATCAGACATTAATATTGCAGGAAAGGGCAATTAAGTAATTGCCAATATCTATTATTTGGGTCTACTTTTTCATTTATACAAAAATCATTATAAGAATAATCTCCATTATTATCAAAGGCATTCTGCATGAAAGTATGAGAGAGGTAGGTTTTCCCAAATATTGCAAAGTAAATCATATAACAAGCACGTACTTGACAGAAAGTTTCAGAAAATACAAAGTCTCACTATATTTATCATTATTTACTCTTAAAAAGCATTTTATTTGGTATAGTAAAATACTAACAAAATTTATCCTGAGTGTCCCCTATACATATCAAATTACATGAGACTCCTTGAAAACTGCAACAATAGAGATAACTTGGGGAATCATCTGATTACTAATATCAAGAGAGACACACAAAAAGGGAATTTATCCTTAAAAGCATTTGCCATTTACAGAAACCATTTTTAGAATTTAAATGGAATAAAAAGTTGTTTAAAGATGACAGAATTATTCCCAAAACTTCTTTTTCAGATGATATGTTCAATGCAGCAAACCCAGGAATATCAAAATGTCTCCTGAATAAAATCCATAGTCAATTCAGCTTCAGAGTGGACATGGGTAGTAACAAACCAGAGGAATAGTCCAGGCTGTGATAATTGTTCACTCAACAAGGGAGTCCTTAAGTGCAAAGCCTTGTTCATTGTGGTTGCCATCCTAACTCCTGGCTCTCAATGTTCATTTTCTTGTTAGTCTCTTTATAATTAATTTGTGCTTTCATATCTGTTCTTTATGCACTGTCTTCTCCTTCAGAATGTAAGTGCCCTGATGGCAGGGGCTCTCTTGTTTTTTGTTTTTTTAAAATTTGCATCCTCTGCACATTTCACACATAGGAAATGTTATTAGATTTTTTTTTCATTCATTTATTCATAGTATCTATTCAGCACTACTGGGCTAGCACTACTGAAAATATGTTTATAAATGACACTGGATTGCTTATTAAGATGGCTGACTTGAATTTTTTAGAACATTATGATAGTTTATGGTTGAGTAGTCAGAATGATTGCAAATGGTTGATCCAATCTAGCCGTCTTAGGTTAAAATGTTGCCAATATTTGCCATCCTGTGACTGAAATGATTAGAATCATCAATATAGACATGTTTGAGTCTTGCTGTCAGGGAAAATGGCAGGATCTTTTTTGAGGCTCCGACTAATGACTGTAACATCCTTTGATTCAATTCAAGCATAAATTAAGTGCAAATGAAACATAGCAGCATATAATATGTACAATTTAAGGGAAGCTGTTAAAAAAAGGAAGTAAAACCATGATATTGGAGACTGGAAAATCCCTCATTGCAGTATACAAGGCCAATTGATAATCACCATGTTTTCTGTTTTTGAAAAATGGAAGAACTTTCTTCTTCGTTTTCTTATTTGCAGGTCTTTGAATTCTTCATGTGGATAATCAGTGTAATTGTCTTTGTTCTTTCTGAAGATATGTATATCATTTGAAGTTAAGTTTTGTCTAGGTTTAGGAAAAGTAAAGAAAAGAAATTGAACCTGAATATTAGCAAGATATCACATAAGACATTGTTTGAGGGGTTGATTTACTAGCTTATGACAGTTTTGGTCATTAGAACTCAGTGGTAAAATTTTTCAGGCTCTGTTTTTGAAATCAAGCAATAACTTGTCTTCTAAGTCTTACAGGTGTTCTAAAAATTGTTCACCTTGTGTGAATGATAGGGAGGAATGACATTATGAGTGGATTCGTGTCCTTAGTGGATAAATCCACAAAAGTATTAGCATTTTCTACAAATCTTGGCAAATTCTAAATAAACCTGAGATTCTAACAGTAGACCAGATGTGCCTCTGGGTATATTCAGTGTTTTCACCTAGAATCACATTTCAAGCCCTAAATTCAGAGAATTGCAACTATATGCTGCCAGCTTTCAAGATATAAACAAGCCAAATATAAAGCCAATGCAATCCACAGATGTCTCAAATTGCTTGATTTCAAGTTTCATGCTGGATTATTTTTTCTTCAAAAATATGCAGATGTCACTGAATCATCTTATATTGAAGATCATGAGACTTGGAGTAATGACTAAACTCTACTGACCCATACACTTAATAAATATAGCAAATAAAACACAGTCTTTGCAATAGCTAAGTGGATTTTCCCCTTTTCAGACTTTGTTGGATAGTTTCAAAAAGAGAAAAATCTGACACTACCATTTTACCTCTAACCTATGTGTGGTTTGTCATATTCTGTGCAAAGTCTAGGAATTGTTTGTCATATTAAAATGGTGACCTATAAGTTGCAACTCCTCCCTTCCTTCCCTCCCTCCCTCCTTTTTAGTTTCTTCATCCATTAGACTGTAAACTCCTTGAGGCTTTCTCTTTTGTATTTGTATCTCTAATATATATTAATGCAATGTCTGTTATGCAGTAGATGTTTAATAAATATTTATTGATTATTGCTTATCAACCATAGATTAGATGACCTCTGAGAACCCTTACAATTTTGTGGATATAAATGATTCACTTGATTAGTGAAAATCAGGAAAGCATAGTATCATCCTAGGTAGAGATTATATGTTGACCCTTTTGGAGTAAATCAGGAGTTTTTAATCTGGTGTCCATGAACTCCTAAAATATCTGGGTATAGATTTCAGGGGGCCATGAACTTGGATAGGAAAATATACTTTAAAAAATTTTCACTCATCTTCAACTGAAATTTAGCATTTTTTCAATTATGATGAATATATTATTCTAACAAAAGAATTCTTAGACTTCATCAAATAATACTCATGATAGAAGAGTTAAAATATGGTAGTAAAAATTTTCCATTTTTGTCCATGTTTTAAACTTCAATTTCTCTGAGGAAAAGATGACATACTGTAAACAATGTTAAGTTTGGTATTGCATTACTTGAATTCTTAGCTTTGATATCTGTGATTGGTGTGATCTTGGACAGCCATTTAACCTTTTTCAGTGTCCTTTTCCAGAGCTTTAAAATGAAGGACTTGGACTAGATAAAACAGATGCTCTATAAGGATTTATTAATTATCTACTTACTTTTAACCAGACACTATAGTCAGTACTGGGGATACACATACAAAGAAAGAAGAAATCCCTATTCTCATGGAGTTTATATTCTTTCTGGCAAGATAAACAAGTATATAAATATATGCAAAATAAGGGCAGCTAGATAGTGCAATGGATAGAGTATAGGCCAAGAATAAGGAAGATTCATTTACCCAAGCCCAAATCTGGCCTTGGGGAAGAAAGTCATGTGTTTTCCTCAGTTCCTCATCTGTAAAATGAGCTAGAGAAGGAAATGGCTTATCTCTCTAGTATCTTGTCAAGAAAACTCCAAAGGGGTCATAAAGGTCGGACATGACTAAAGACTATTTGTAAAATGGAATAAATATATAAGTAATAAACACAAGGTGGTTAAATTCAAGGTAGAGTGAGTACTAGGATTTGTGGACATAAGGATGATGATATGCTGGAGATTTTGGAGTTTTAGCTTTTTTAAAATCTATTTCTATTTCAGGCAACGGGGTTTTTTAAGAATCTTGCCCAAAGTCATGCAGCTTGGCAATTATTGAGTGTCTGAGGTCGAATTTGAACTTAGATTCTCCTGACTCCCACTACCCTGGAGTTGTATATTGAAGGAAGAAGTTGAGATGAGGAGGCAACGACTAGGAGCAAGACAACATACAAAAAACTGGAAGTATAGAGTTTTTTGTGGGAGGAATAGAAGCAAAAGCACTTTGCTTGAATTTCAGAAGGCAGCAAGGCTGAAAAGAAACATTGGGGATCAGCTGAGAAGGGCTATAAAACAAGAGAATATATTTTATTCTTAAGACAATAAGAAGACACTAGGTTTATTGAATAGAGGACTGATGTATCCAAATCTATACTGAAAGAGATTCACCAGAGCAGCTGAGGAAATGAAGGACTGAAGTGAAGAGTAACCTGAGGCAGGATGACCAGTGAGAGGGTCATTGAAATATTCTAGGAACAACTCTAGACTCCTTTAAATAGTAGGTACTCAATGGATGCCTGCCGGATTAAATTGCTTTGCTGAAAATGACTTATCGTTTCTTTTAAGAATTTATTTCAAACATTTCTGACCATAAGCATCAGAGCAATGATTGTTTCATCAATCAACAAGCATTTGTCTATTAAAGACCCAGTATGTTCCAGTCTCTGTGTTTAGACTCTGGGATTATAAGTACAAACTAATAATTTTATTTACTTTCAAAACATTGGCATTAAGTTCTTTGTTTTGATATTGTTCTCAAAACTTATTTTCTCTCTCATTAACATATATTCTTTCATATGAAGGCATGCTAGTGTATCTATATATAATGTATATTTGAAATACAAAAATAACTCTAGTATGTTCATAATGAAAGAATAAAAAGAGAGAAAGTTATAATTCTATTTTATATTTACCAATACAAAAATCAATAATGAAGGAAGTTAAGTGAATAATTGGAGTAATAGCTCATCTTAATATGAAAAATACATTAAAATTATAAAACACAACATATTAAATCAAATGAAATCAATAATTTTAAGCAATACACAATCTGTTATCTTTTGTTCCCTTAAAAATCTTTTAGTTACTGTATCTTTTTCTGTGAAGATATTGAGATATATATATATATATATATATATATATATATGTATGTATCAAAGTGCGTATGTATGTGTACAAAAACACATTCACACAAAAAGTTACCTGTTCTGCCTGAAAAAAAAAATCTTTAATCTATTAGTCTATGTAATAACATAATGACTTTCAACCTCTGTGTAGTTGCATTCATTAGGCTTGGGTCCATTTATTCTTATCTTGCTTCAGGGTCTTATTACTCCTGCCTCAGCTAAAATAAAGTCCAACAATAAGCTATAATAATAATAATAATAATAATAATAATAATAATAATAATAATAATAATAATGCAAAATTAAATTAGTCAGAATGGTTATTTTTTCTATTTGGAGAGTACACCCTACACTTTAAAATATTTATAAGAAAGTTAGCTCTTTTGCCTTTGAATTTACTTCCCAGAGTCCTATCTTTATCCCCATGTGAGACTCATTTCCTTTTCTTGACTGTTATTCAATTTATACAGTTTTGGCTATGCTTTGTGTTTTCTTAAATCAATTGTTCTGCTTGAGGTATAACCTTGACTTCTGCCATTCTAGCAATTAATGTCTTTCCTTAACAATGTAATCAATCTGTTTGAACCTCGTGCTCAGATGCGTCTTCTTTTCTGGGTTGTCCCATTTTCTTTATAAATGCTTTTTTTAAATGTATGTTTTAATTGGGTCTGTGAATTGAAGTCTAAGGCTGTGGAAATTTTAACAAAGACTAAAGAAATTATAGAGATCTTTCATGTCCAAATTCTCTCTTGCCCTGGTGCTACAGAGAGAAAATTAGTGAACCTTTCAAACTGCAGCAGATTCAGCACTCTAGTACAAACTCTAAATCATCTGAATCTTTCCCAAAGGCACATAGCAAGTGTTAACCCCTTACTTTTGTGGCAATACATCTTCTTTCCTCTCAATCACTAGGAAGAAAAGTGGTTATTTCTATTTTTATGACAGTTATTAAGCCATGATATAGCTCTTTTTAATTTCTTTAAAAAATATTCACCTATTTTCCCAGTGGTACCATAAAACAGTTTCCCAATTTTACAAATATATCTTTCTATTGGAAAAATGATGACTGAGGAAGTACTTAAGAACAGTTTTCATAAACATAAAGATGATAGATTAGCTCAATGAGATAGTTTTAGTATAGACAAAAATCGAAAACAAAACTTGCCATTCATGTAAATGAAATCAAACATTGGGATGGATTCCAAGAGACTTTTAGGGTATTTTCATTCCTTAGAAATATTCTGGATTAAGCTTGATGTTCCTTTTTAAAGGATATTTGATTGAAAATAGTAATAGAGTTGGAGACAAAAACTTGGCTTGAATCCAGACTCTTCCACTTATAAGTAGTGAGGTCTTGGGCAAATCATTTAATCTCATCAGCTTTAGATGGATTCACATGTAAAGTGGGAAATATCTTCATTAATACCTATAGCCTTTATCTATCTATCTTTCTATCTATCTATCATCTATCATCTATCTATCTATCTATCTATCTATCTATCTATCTATCTATCTATCTATCTATCTATCTATCTATCATCTATCTATCTCTGTCTTTGTGTATTGAATTGTTCATAAGCATAGCTCACTTGGCCAACTGCAGAAAATGTCAACCACTCTCTACTTGCCAAAATTTGTCATAACAATAGTTATTCAGTATTCTTTGTACCTCAGATTTGTGAATTAGAATCTTTTCTCATTACACAGATCAACACCTCTCTCTCATCCTTCTTTTCCCTCTGATTGGAGAACAAAACTTTCTCCTAATTATTCCATTAAAGAGGGCAGAAATTCATTGAACTTGGTTTCAATTCCATGAAACAAGATTGTACCTGTTTTAGGGTCTCAGCTTCACCTCCCCTTATTTTGTATTATCTCCATTTTTAGATTATAAATTCTTTGTGGGCAGGGACTGTCTTTCTTTATAGTAATCTAGCACTTAACCAACCACTAAGGCTTGGCTTATTATATTGGATTACATTTTTAAAAATCAAACTAATGAATTGAAGTTTTACCTGAAAGGACCCACAGGCATTTATTTATCTTTATTTAGTAATGTAGTAATAACATAGTCAGACCTATGTATTAGAAATGTTAACTTTTCATTTATGTGGAAGATGGATTGAGAAGAGTATCTAGAAGTGGGTAATCCAATTAGGAGTCTCTTGAAATAGTGTAAGTGGAAGGTGATGAGGATCTGAACTAGGGTCCTGGGAATAGCAAGTAGGTGATAGTTACAAAGTATGCTGTGGAGGTGGAGTTGACAAGAGAGCCATCATTATATGAGTTTGGGCCCCACTATGAATTGAAAAAAAATTGTAATTCACAGATTGATAATGTGAAATTTAGAGCTATTTTTGTTAGAGAATTAACATTATAAGAAGAGTTGTAAGAGGCTGTCATGTTAAGTACATTACTGTAGTGGATAATAAAAAAGTAAAAGCAAATAGCTGAGATTAAATACTTGAGTGTATTGATGTTGCCTTTTTCTCACCAATTGCCCAGTATCTACTTTATATATACATACATATATATATATACATATATACATATATAAATATGTGAATATATACATTAATATAAACACACAAAGATGGATTATGTGCATATACATTATGCATGTGTACATGCAAATATATTTACAGCCAGGTGCTTATATATGCACAATATGTATGGGATATGTATGCACTCACATATGTATGCATATAAGAACACATGTGTATACATATTTATATAGGTGTGTGTACACACACACACACACACACACACACACACACACACACATATATATATATATATATATATATATATATATATATATATATATATATATATATATATATATATATAATCTCCTCTGATAGAATGCAAGGTCCTTGAGAATTGAGTCTATAATTTTATCTTGTTTTCTTAGTGTCTAGCACACCATCAAGCAGACTATTAACCACTTACTAATGGACTGAACAAACCCAGAATATTAGAGTAGAACAATTGTAGGGCAGTTATGCCTTGCTTCATTCACACAACATATAGAAAATATTTTGTTACCCTTTGTAAATTTTTGTAAAAGGTCAGGATAATTCTATTCATTTTGCAGGTAGAAAACCTAAATGATTTACTCTCATTTATCCATTAAACCATGGAGAATTTCTGAATCTTAGTACCTCAATGCTTTCTCTGTTAATTTGTTTTTCTACTCTTGTTGAAGTCCTTTATTATCTGTGTGAGGACTAAACAAGGAAAGGATTATCTTTCTGGTCTGTTTTTCCATATAAACTGTTTTCTGATGTTTCATAGGACTGAATTCATATAAAAGTAAATTATATTGAATAAGGAAAATATTTATTTTGCCTTCTGCAGAAGAATATACAGTAAATATAACTTAAATTACTACGGCTGTCATCTGGATGCTGAGTAAATATGGGTGATATTTGTGCCACTTTCTGCCTGGAAGTAGCATTTTTTACTGATTTACCACTAGTAATATGGTACCAATAATAAGCCACACAATGAAAATACCTGAGTTGGTAATTCAAGTAAATATTCCAAGGAAAAAATGAGGAGAAATAACATAAAATCACTGAAGCTTTACAATTAATGCCGTCATGACTGTATGGGTTTAAAATGGAAAATACAAACCCAGTTTCTTATTTTTCTGGTTATGATGCAAAGAGAATATGATAACAAATGAGTCTTCTTGAAGCAAACTTTTCTTAGGTTATTGACTTACTATAAATATAAAATATGGCACTATTATTTCAAAATCCTCCAGTCCCCCAAAATTTAACCTTGCTAAAGAAAAGGAGCCCCAAAAGTGATCCAGAAGCTTTCACTTAAGAATTCAATCTTTAGCAGAAAAAAGAGGATGTCTGAGCTTATTGAATCGTTTAATTTGACTCACTTTTAAAACTGATTTCAAAGCATTGTTAGTTATGGATTGATGCCTAGATCATTCATTTATATGAAGAGCAAAAAAAGTCTACTTTTCTTTGAAATATTGACTTGGTATTTTCATTTTTAGTGCTTCTGCTTTAGCCTTTTAACAATATTTATAGTAAGAACATCCTGAATAGCCAATCCAATCAAACAAATATTTGTTAAATTATTAATATGTGCCAGAAATTGTAGTAGGTGCTAGAGAAACCAAAAAGGATGGAAATTAGAAATTTGTATTCTTTAGGGGTTGGGAGGGTAAAGAGTGGCATGGAGATATCTAGGTTGTAAATAAGTAAAGTAATGGTCAGAGTCCAGGACCCAGAGAAGGTAAGACCTACCCCATATATTAACTAGATGTGACCTTGGGTGAACTGTTTAATTTCCAATTCTTAAGTCCCAATTAAAATTCCATTTATAGGAAGACTTTCCCAACCCCTCTTAATTCTAGTGCTTTCCCACTCAAAATATTTTCCATTTATCTTGTGTATAGTTTATTTGTTCATATGTTTACTTGTTGGCTTCCCTATTTGATTGTCCTCTTGAGAGTAGGACCTGTCTTTTGTCTCTTTGTGTTTTCCCCAGCACACAGAAAAGTCCTTAGGTTTACTGCAGGTGGCTAATAAATGTTTATTGACTAAATAATTTTGGGAAAAATTTTTGGGAAAATAATTTACAAGTATGGAAAATAGATCGAAGTTAAATTTTGAAAGGATTTCTACCCCATCCTATAAGGTAATAGGAAATCATTGAAGTTTGTTGAAGAGGACAGTAATATTGTCATTTTTCAGTTTTAGCAATATTTATTTGGTAACTATGTGGAGAATGGATTGAAGAGAGGACAGACCTTATAAAGGGATACCAATTATGAGGCTACTTCAATAGTCCAAGTGAGAGAAGATAAGGACCTGAATTAGGGGAGTAATCATTGTAGGGAAGAAAAAGAGATGTTATGAAAGTTGAATTGACAGAATTTGGCAACTGATTATTTGAGAGTGAGAAAGTAAAAATGACTTTTAGTTTAAAAACCTGCATTAGTGGGAAAATGATGAGACCTTTGGAAAAATAGGGAACTATTGAAATTTTTTTTGGTGGAGGGGAAAGTATGTTTTAGAAGTACTGGATTTGATTTGCTGATAGTCACTTGGCAATGTGTAGTTGGAAATTCAGGAAAGATAGTGCTAATTACATGGGTTCTTCAGTCCAGTATTTTCAAAGGTTTGTTAAACCATGTGAAGCTAAAATTATTAGGGATAAATTTAAGTTTTAGATGGATTTTATAAAGTATAATAAGAAACATCTAGCATGGCTTTACTTCTTAAGAGTGCTGTCTCAAGTTGGAGATGTTGAACAGGATTAGCTGTCTTTCATTGATGTCCTGCAATATTTTCTTCACAGTGTCCTCTGCTTGACTCTGTATTGATTCATTCCTGATATTGATCATTTTATTGACCTATATTTCATGACTTCTATCTGTCCAATCTGTCCTATTTGGTTTTGTGACACGCATGAATTATTTGTCTTCAGGTTCTCTGTTTATTGTTTCAAATCATGTCTGGAAGTATACCAATAATCTTGCAAGCCTTTAGTGTCTGAAAGGACAAAATTCAATCTTAATGCACACATAATAATATAGTATGGCAGTTTATTTTAATAGAAACATATTGTTTCAAATAAGGAATATGATATGCCCTTGGAATTCTATCTTTCCTGATGTTTTTTGTTTTTCCTGTGTCAAGTTCTATAACATAATTTATAGATATTTTGATTAGAGATGGTTGGTGGTACAGTGATTAGTTTGATGGGTTTAGAGTCAGGAAGACCTTAGTTCAAAATTAGCATCAGAAAATTAGCATTTCCTACCTGTGTGACCCTGGACAAGTCATATGATCTTTGGTTAACTGAGTTTCCTCATTTATAGAATGGGAATAATAATAGTACCTCCCAGGGTGGTTGTAAAGCTTAAATAAGAGAATATTGATAAAGCACCAAGAACAGTGCCTGCCACACACAATAAGCATTATATAAATGTTAGCTATTATTATAACTCTGAATTTGCTCATTAATCTATATAATATAGTCATTTCATTATATTGACATAGACAAATCTATGAACAATTAATATCTCTTCAGTTATTTGCCATTATTTCTATATGTAATGTTTTAGTTTTTTTTCAAATGAGGTAATTCCTGTGCACTTCCTAATATTTGATATATTCTATAGTTATATTGACTAGAATTTCTTTTTCTTGCTATGAATTTTGTTAATAATTCCAATTAGTTAATTATGTCTATGACTTTATTTTATTTACTGATGTGATTTTTTTTTGCAAGGCAATGGGGTTAAGTGGCTTGTCCAGGTTAGGTTAGGTGATTATTAAATGTCTGAGGCTGGATTTGAACTCAGGTACTACTGACTTCAGGGCCAGTGCTCTCTCCACTGTGCCACCTAGCTTCCCCTACTGATGCGATTTTTAAAAAATTTTCTGATGTGATTAACAGTGTGATTTTTTTCAATTACTTTCAGTTAAATTTCTAGGGTTCTCCAAGGTAGACCATTATATATCATCTGAAAAAAATATATTCATATTTTAAATTATTCAGTTATAATCTGGATAATCATATCACTTAGTTAATGATTGTGGTTTGTTTTTTAGTCATGTCTGACTCTTTATGACCCAATTTGGGGTTTTCTTTGTAACAATACTGGAGTGGTTTGCTATTGCCTTCTCTGTCTCATTTGACAGATGAGAAAACTGAAGCAAACAGAATAATGGAATTTTTTCAGTTATACAGTTAGTAAATATTGGAGTTCAGATTTGAACGTATTTCTTTTTGACTCTAGATCTGACACTCTATCCACTGTATGACCTAACTGCCATCCCTTATGATCAATGAGCACTAATATAAGATTCTGAGCAAAGTGCTTCAGAAATATTATCTCATTGTATACTAAATCAATTCTTGGGCAACTTGGTGGTGCAGCGGATAGAGTACTGACTTTGGAGTCAGGAGGATGGGAGTTCAAATCCAGCCTCAGACACTTATCACTTACTACCAAACTACCAAGCACCTTGGGCAAGCCACTTACCACTGATTGCCATGCATTCAGGGCAATCTCCAGTCATCCTGATTCATATTTGGTCACTGGGCCCAGATGGCTCTGGAAAAGAAAGTGAAGCTTTGTGAATTAGCATATTACCCCCTCACTCAAATCCATTGCATGCACTTGTCATTACATCACCTCCCTAAGATTGTGGTCTTTTTAAAAAATGGTCAAACATCAATATTGTTGTTATTATTATTAATTATTATTATTATTATTATTATTATAGATAAACTCTCAGAAGCAGGTGTTATTATTAATCTGATTTTACAAATGCAGAAACTATATGAAACTTTGTAAGAAACAGATGAAGACAGCCTGAGGTTAAGTGACTTGTCCTGGGACATATAGCTAGAAAGAGGCTAGATTTGACTCCAAGTGCAATTTTCTATGTACGGCCCCAATTTATTGTTCATAACACTCTGCAATTCAATATTTTCATTTATATTATGAAGACACTTGGATTGTCTTCCATCCTTAAATGCTTTGATCTCATTGCTTGAGAGCATAGATCCTCTTTGTCTACTCAATAGTGTTTTAAATAATTGTGAAAAGAGAGAGAGAGCCTTTTCTTTAGAGTCAATTTGTTCTTCTTCCTTAGATTCCCCAAGTTTTTACCCTGAGTGGGTAAAAACACTGAGAAGATGTTCTGGGTTGTTTAAAGGAAACCCACCTCTTTCCCATTCTTATCTTTACTTATGTTAGTTGGCCATTAGAGTCAGGATGGTTTGATCATTTATTTCATTTCATATTCCAACACATTTAATCATCTAACATTTATTATATCCCAAGCAATGCTGAAGAATCATAGATGAGATGTAAAATTTTCCTTTTGAAGTTGTGAAATTGATTCCTCTAATTTAATAGATGAGGAAATTGAGGCTCTAAAAGTTTCAGTTTCTTGCTGAAATTTATTGAAAAGTTCAGTGAGTTGTTAACTATTATACAGGTATTAGAGCCAGAATCTGAACTTAAACCCTTTGTCAACTAATCTAATACTTTTTCCACTTTACCATGATATTTTCTAGTTAAAATCAGGTTCCCCCATACCTCCTAATATTTTACCTTGTCTGACAAATCCTTATTTTTAGCAGAGAACTGAATAAGACTTCTAGGATCATGCAAGCATGTTGCTCATTTGATTTCTAATGATATCTATACCAAAGTTATAGGAAGGGATCAAGGGGCTCATTTTAAATTTAGGCTATTCTCAGGTGGATGCTTAAGAGTACCATAAAAGTTTAGGGAAGCAACTTCATAAATACAGTCCCAAGACTTCTCTGAGGACTATTGTTTTCCTCACTTGAGAATGGCAACAAGCATCAACTACAAATCCATGGTATAATGGAAACAATCCTCTCAGATGCTTACCATCTGTGTGACCTTGTATAAGTCACTTACTTTTTTATGTCTCAATTTCCTTGCTCATAAAATGGAGATGATAATAACGCTTAACTTACAGGGTTGTTTTGAAGATAAAAATGAGATACTTGTAAACTGCTTTGTAAACTTTAAAGTGGTATGTATGTATGTATATGAAAAAAGTAATTTATATTTGCATATATATCATGATGATATTTGTTATATCATTAAATGTCATAAAGATATAGATATTAAAAGGACAATTTTAGAAACAAACTCTACCCATGATAACCATAGTTTTAAAAATCCTTGTGCCTAACCAAATCTAAGAAAAGTTGAGGTATAATTCCCAGACAAGATTCTGAAAAAGCACCTTGATAAAGGTTGTTCATTTCACAATGCTGTTGTTAATGTGTACATTGTCTTCTTGGTTCTATTCTCTTTGCTCAGCATCAGATCCTGTAAGTCATTCCATGTTTCTCTAGAGTCTGACCATTTATGGTTTCTTAAAGAACAATAATATTCCATAGTATTCATGTACCATAACTTGTTTAGTCATTCCCCAAATGATGAGCATCCCCTCAATTTCCAGTTCTTTTCCACTACAATAAAGAGCTGCTATGAATATTTTGGAAAATGTGGGATTTTCCCTTTTTTATATAATTTCATCTAGATATAGAACTAGAATTGGAATTGCTGGGTCAAAGGGTATGAACAGTTTTATTGCTCTTTGGGCATAGTTCCATATTGTTCCCCAGAAAGGCAATTCTTGGGGTGGTTAGATGGTGCAGTGGATAGAGCATGGGCTCTGGAGTGAGTAGGACCTCAGTTCAAATCTGGCCTCAGACAATAATTATCTTGCTGTGTGACCTTGAGAAAGTCATTTAACCCAATTGCTTTGCAAAAAAACAACACAAACCCCTCCCCAGAAATGCAATTATTTCCTCAATTTTCTGTGTTTGTACATCTTTTCCCTTTCATGAACCCTAGTCCTGTACATTTTTTTTGTAGGTCTTTTCTATTGCAATGATGCAAATTATTACTACAAATTTAAAAGTTAAGTTCTTCATTAAAAATATTTATCTGAGAAAATTCTAATTTTTACGAAGAGTGATTAGGTATTTTGCCTTGGAGCTAAAATTTCCCTCAAAAAATCATTTAATATTTTTATTCTGTAACTTAATATATTTATACTTGTTTTCCTTTCCAAAAATATTTTATTGTGAATTTATTAATCAGTAAACACAAACATTTCAACATACAAAGAACAACACAGTCCTTTATAAGGGCATATGAATTGTTACTAGAGTTTGTTTCTGCATCTGAGTGAATAATGGTAAGATAATAGCTTTTATTTTTTAAGCACTATGCTGTCAGTGGAAAAAACTTTGACATACAGATTAATTTATGTACTTTGTATTTATATGGCCTAGAGTTACAAGAGTTTCTTTCAAGTGTTGCTTCCAGACCTTGGATAATGCAGATTATTGAATATAGCCTGCTAAGATGCAGTCTTTCTAAGGCTACATGTAAGATCCAAAATTTACAAAACTTTTGGAACATGTAAAAGAAAACCCATAACCACTAAAGGAGTGCTGTTTATAGTTCTAGTAACAAATACAATCATGGAATTTCAACTTCTTGTCCTTTAAATATATTTTGTCCCACTTGAGGAATTTGTCTATTCTTCCCATTTTCCCTCAAATTCAAAAGTTGCATTTGTAACTTGGTACTCAAAGGGAGGGCTTTGCACATGATCTATAATACAATTTACTGGATAGCCTTTCTCCTGCTCTGAATCATGTAGATATATAAGAGGGAGATAAAAATAATCTCACCTTCATTCTCATGTACATTTTTAGGGTTTCAACAGGAGACAATATACCTATATACTAATGCTGAATGAGTTGTTTCATGAGAAAATAATTCCCCTATCTCTGGAAGTGGTGTGACTTAGTTAATGAATCATTTGCAGGAGAGATTCACATATTTTACCCTGGATATGTTCTGTAATGTCCTTTCAAATTCCATAATTTATCTAATTTTATGATGTCAGCCAAAGGTAGAGTACCTTGAACTTGTCAAGAGCAGACTGTCAAATTTTTAGTGTGAACATTTATACTTCAGAAATGGAGAAATGCTACAAATCAGAGCTTGATTTATTATTTTGTTGACTGTCTAGATTTAAGAAGGTGTTAATAATGCAGATCACACTTAAAGTCTGTTGAGGATGCATTCCATTATTTATTTATTTTTAGGAGAGACATTCACTATCATACTACAATATAAAGGGGACATTTTAATGAAGGAAATTTTAAATCAAAGTAGTGGAAAAGCAATGACATAGTAAGCCCTTGGAAAACAACTTTATTGGGGAAGTTAGAGACTTGTGAATATTTCTCAAGACAAATAAAATAGTATACTGCTTTCTCTAACTATTCTTAGGGCCTCTGATCTTATAGAAGAATGTTGGAATTTAAAAGGACATGTTTATAACAATTAAACATTAAAAAGTGACTGGTGGGTTGAGGAGACAGCACACAAATTTTTTTTCAGAAAATGTGGTCTTTGTAAAATTTCCCCCTACCAAAAATTTTGGATCAGAACATATGACCCAATGTGAGTATGTCTTCAATTTCTTTTCAGTATGTTTTGTTGAAGACTGTATTATCCTTACCAAAAAGAGAATTATATTTAGAATCAGAGGACCTGAGTTTATATCCAATAAAATCTGTGTGATATTGGACAAGTTACATTTGGTTTCAGTTTCCTCATTTGTCTTCTGAGGGCAATGGCTAGATGATTTTTTTAAAGGTCATCCCAGCTTTTAGTTGATTTTGTGTGTAGGAAATGCTTTCACCATTATATGGATTTGTTTGCATTTGTAGTTAAGCTAGTAGAGATGTGGACAATGGGATTCCTCCATCTTCAGTAAATCTTACTTTACACTTTCAGGCTATACTCTTAGAATCAAACATAGAAAATGATTTACCTGAAATTCTTGATAATTGATATAGGAGTTCCCTTACAAAATCAGGATAATCTTTTATTTCTCTACTTCACTTTCAATGTAATGACAGAATGGAGAAATGCATATTTTAAAGAAGTTTTTCCATTAGTAGAGATAAAAATTTTTTACTTTTTTTTGGGGGGGGGATAAATAATTACAGTAATACATCAGAATAGATATAGAAAGGAAGATATAGGTTTTATTCATTTTCAAGGCACTGGGAACTTTGCCCACTTAGGGTACTAGCCATAAATATACCTTAATGAACACCAGAGACAGAGGCAAAGACTATCTGACAAATCACTTCTTTGTGGTTTCTGAAATCAATGCTGTACATGCACTGGTGAGCACAAACATACCTATACCTATACATACATTTCCTCAGATCAACTTTTAATTGAACTGAATTTCATTTACTTCCTAATGGGAGAGTGACTTCCCAGGTCACTTCACTTATTTCCCTACTTCATTCATTCTACCTATATATTACCCATATTTATATTAATTTGCCAGCTTCCACTGAGACACTTTTGTAACTTTGCTAAACTGGAAACATTATGTCTATGTCAATGTTTTCCTCTTCTTTTTGAATAAAAATCTTACCTTATAATAGGAGCAAGGTGTAGAATTTTAAATCCTCTGATTTCTTGCTCCCTCCCTCCCCACCCAGGGTTTCTTCTTTTAGCTTACCAGGTGACCCTGGGAAAAATCTTTTTCCATTTCTTAGCCTAATAATACATTTTAGGAGTTATATTGGTAAGTAGAGGAATAAAGAAGATTTCTACTATTTAAATCCATGTTTGTCTTTTAATAGGGAATAATAAAAGTACAATAATAAAGTATAATAATAAATAATAAAGTATAAAATTAGAATTTCACCAAACAATTAACTAGTTAAATGAGCGAGGAATTAGTGTATAACTACAATAAGGTTGCAAAGTACTTTATGGTTCCTTTCCTATTCATTATCTTCTCTACAGCCTTGGGAGGTAAGTTTTTATAATTTTCCCCATTTTACCATGAAGGAAACAGAGGCAGAGAGAAGTTAAGTGAATAGCTAGTAAAAGTCTGAGACTGGATTTGAATTCAAGTGTTGTATCCATTGTGCCAGCTAGATGCTAAGTGCTTGAATGGGATCTGAATGTAACTGTAGGCTTGGAATTATGAAAAAATATGTTCATCATTCACTTCAGATACTTACCAGTTACATAATGCTGGGGAATTCACCAAACATTCAACATCTCAGTTTTCTTATTTCTCAAATGTGACTAAGAATAGTATCTTCCTCTTGGGTTGTAGTGATAGCGTGGTGATAATCAAAAGAATGTGTATAAAGTGCTTGGCAAAACTTAAAGCAATATAAATGTGAATTATACTAGCATATTTGTTTTATTAACATTTTCACATATAATTGCTTCTTTTAATAGATATTTTTGTTATAATATATCCATGTTAATTTCATAATAAATGCTGATAATTGAAAAGGAAAAAAATACAATCCAGTGATGGACACAGTACAAATATGATTGCCCCAACATAACAGATGACAGAAGTGAGTCTCAAAGTGATTAAGGGAATTTCCCTGAAGTGGCATAATTATTACATTATGGAGTTAGGTTTGAAATCTATAGTAAAATGATAAGAATTGTAATTTCATCATTATAACATGCTGCCTTCTGCCAGGTTTAAATGTGTGTTATTTTTGTGAACTTGGAAAAAAGAAAAGATTTGCAACAATCATTACTGTAAAGCATGTTAATAAAATAAAATTTAAAAAAATGAACACACACAACATGTCAATAAGATTTTCAAAATTCTGATTTGGATTTAGGAAATTGTGCAAAACTTGACCCTAAATTTCTTCATGTATAAAAATACTATTTTCAATAGCTTACATATTCTTAGTTAAGCTTTATAATAAACATGCACTATTACAATCTTTAAGGAATAAAATATAGAGGAGGCTAGGTGGTGCAGTGGATAGGGCACTGGCCCTGGAGTCAGGAGTACCTCAGTTCAAATCTAGCCTCAGACAATTAATAATTGCCTAGCTGTGCAGCCTTTGGCAAACCACTTAGCCCCATTTGCCTTGCAAAAACCTAAAAAAAATAAATAAAATTATAGATAATGGAAGAAGACAATGCCTATATGCACATGGCAGATAGAGTGAAGCATATTTGAATGATACAATATATAAGAAGGGTCAGAAAAGATAACATCAAAGAAATATGAGATCCAGAAAAAGGCCTTGATGAATAACAAAGTGAAAGGGACCAGTCATAGAAGATACCACAAATTGCCTTGGCATCCATGTAACCATATTTTGGTTGATGTTTAACAAATTACTCAGGGGAAAAATGTTCATGTGACATACTTTTAATTTTAATCTATCACATTAACATTTTCTCCTTACTTCTTTGTCTCTTCAACATTTGTTGATTTCCAGGGGATGAATGTTCACAGTGAAAAATTTCAAAATTAGTTCTTGAAAGTCAGTAAGAGCTTATTTCAGCATATATCTGCATCTATGTGTTGTTAAATGATCTTAAGGATATAGAGAAAAACATGGACAAGGATGCCATAGATTGCTATATGGTTGAACTATGATCTCTATTAGGATATTTTTGCAATTTAATAATATTATCAGTTCATTTGCTAATTGTTAATAATGAAGATAGCATTTGTGTGCTGTAATCTAAATGTTGGATACTTTCCCTGGGCAGTTTGTTTTGTAATAAGTTTATTTGAGAAATTTCTGTTACCCATGCTTGGTAAACATACATGGGTCACCATACAGATATTGCTATCTCAACTATTGGAGAAAGACTGTCTTGATAGACCATAGATTTATCAAAATTGAACAAAGTAAATCTACATTGATTATAGTTAATCAATGATTTTCTTTATTCTTTTAATTGTATGTGACTCTTGCAAATGAGATTAATTTATATTCTCCATCAAAACCAGTCTGCTATTCCAAGGACATGTGTTTCAATATTTGAAACATACACATGTATGTGTATCCATTCAATTTCTCCTTCAAAATATGACTTTATTTTTATTACATAGGATTAAAATATAAATCATGTATACTGGGAAAATTTTAGTTCAAAGTGTTGCTGATCAGACAAATTAATATCTTTGGATGAAGAAACTGACTCTAATATAATCTTAGCAAACCCTTCTCACACCACATTTGAATAGAAAAAATCATGTACACACAAAAGATGTCAATAAGATTTCCAAAAATTCTGAAAGTGCCCAGATTCAATGGATAGACCCTAATATATCAGAGTACTCCTAGGAAAGTCTTGCTCTTCTATTTTATGTTTCTTTCACTGGCATATAATAAAATCTTAGAGGAGAGAGAAGAAAGAAAGGAGGAAAAAAAGGAATGTCACCTAAGGGAGGTAGAGAATTCCCAATCTCTTTTTGGATCCAGATGAAGGACAACAACAGTTCATGTGGTAGTTCACTTTGCAAAACAAATCTATTTAACTTAATTTCAGATATTCATGTTTTGACCTACTTACTATGTAATGTGTAATAAAATTGTTTGATAACCTGAAAATAATCAGATAATCTGTGACTCAGATTCAAAAGTACTGAGGTTGATTCCATTCCTGCCTCCTACTAATAATGCTCACAAGAGAGGTAATAATATGACATAAAACCTTCCATTAATAAGATTTGCAACAATCATTACTGTAAAACCATGTTAATAAAATACAAGCAGTGATAATAAAATTCTTTACCTTTGTCTTCCTTCTTTTTCTGTGATCATTTGACAAGAGATATTCTTAAATTCTATGCTATGGCTCTCTGTAGAAATGCCTCTGTGACTTCATTAAAAGAAAAAAATTACCTTAACAAATAAAGTGTGGAAAAAAAGAAAATGTTGGCAGATGTCAGGTGCTTGCAATGTTCATGATTTTTGCATTTTTATAAAGTCACAAATCTATGTCTTTGGTTCAGTGTTTTGAATGAGAAACTGTACTACTGATTTCTTTCTCTAAGATTCAATTTGAAAAAAAATCAGCATAAAGCTCCATATGTTCTCCTTACCTCCTCAGAAAAATCCATTTAGTGACTATGAAGTCATATATATAAAATTCCAGATGCCTCCACTGACTAAGTTGCTTCCTGGGAGTTCCTGAAGGATATAAATTTTCTCAAATCTTTTGCATTTTATTCAGAGTTCTGAGGCAATAATATTGTAAAGGAGTCAATGCACCTTTGAAAAATCTCATTGTAGATTGAGAAGATTCCTGTAAAATCTATCAACTTAACCAGACTGTTTAAAAAAAGACCAGTAAGAAATAAAAAAATTAACTTTAATAATTTATACTTACAAACTTCTGAAATCAATGATCAATGCCTGGCTACTTATAATTTTCAGATTAATGTGAAATTATCTTATTTCTTTTTCCCCGAATAAGTTGGAACTTGAGTAGAGTGAAAAGAGCATAAGATCACTGGACACCTGAGTGGAATATAGGTACTGAGATGGTGAGTAGAGAAGGATGATGGAGAAGATTGTTGGAAGGGGAGACAGATCTTCGCAAAACCCAATAGCTTTGGTGAGTTCTGTAAAGGGATTTTGCAAGTAACTAGGAAGGATGTCTCACCTAATAAATATACTCTTATAGTATCATGGTTTAGAATTAGAGAAATTGGGAGAAAAAAGAAAAAAAATCTTTTTTATAGCATTGTTTTGACAGTGCAGTGAAAAATATCCTTGATAGTCATGTAATTCTCTTACCTTGAATAAGTCATACTATTCTTGCCCCTTATTTTCTTGCCTGTAAAATAAGGAAGTTGAATTAGATGATCACTTAGTCTAACCAGCATGGAATATTTGGGGAGTTTTCATTATTGTTATTACTGTTGGTAAGGTAATCAACAATTGAAAGAAATCATATATTGACTATAATGAAAAGTAAAACTTGCTAATCTTTTCACAACTCACAAGGGGAAATGTAAATATAAATAGCATAGAGAGCAAAACTTAATTACTGAAATAATAATTTTAAGAACCCCTTCAATTCTAACAATGAATATCAGTACTTCTGTGCTGCATTGATATTCTTTTAAAATTTAAACTAGGACAGCAAATGCACTGATAGAGGTCAAGAGAGGTAAGGAGCCATAACTTCTGCCTGTCATTGTGGTCTCTTTAAGGAAAAAAGAACCACCGACTTCACCTGTGGTCTTTTTTATTCACTTTTAATGGATTCATGATAAGTTCTTAAGGAAGCCGAATAGTCCCAATTGCATTTGTCAGAGAAAAATGCATGGTAAATAATTCATTACTATTTCACCTATGCCTTTTCTGTTATGATGCCTTGCATACAAAATTCCATCATGACCTTCAAAATCATTCTAATTAGTTTCAATTAAATACACTTCTATATTTCTTGGGGTACACAGATGTTTTTATATTGGATATGCACACATGTACCATCAATAGAGACTTAAGGGAAGTGATTGACAAGTGATGTATGTAATAAAATATATTCACATATGTATAGATACATATAAACACATGTGTACAAAGCAAGTTTAATTGACCATAATAATATTTAGTATTAAATCATCAATCAATAGAGAGGCAGCCAGGAGGAACAATGGATAAAGCACTAGACTTTTAGTCGGGAAGACTAGAATTCAAATCCGTCCTCAGACAATCATTGGGTAAGTGAACCTGGTCAAGTCATTTAGTCTCTGACTGTCTCAGTTTCAACAATAAAATAAATAACTATTTCACCTATAACTCAGGATTGCTGTGAAGATTAAAGGAGATTTTTATTTGTAATCCATTCAGGCCATTAGATAGGAGGAATTTAAATATTTTTTTCCTTCTAATACATTATTTTATAAAAGAATGACCACTTGAGCATATACACATTTTCTTTCTTTCTTTTTTTTTTTTTAACAAACCTGGAAATGCTTTTGTCTAGACAAAAACAAGAGGATCGAAACTTAACAAGAGAATCACAAAATTTCATCCTCATCATTCCTTTTTATATTGAAGTTATATTGAAGTATGTGTTAATTTAATTTGAATGTCCATGAGGGCTATGATTCAGTTTTCCTCAGGTGTGCATTTTGTGTCATTAAATTATATAGTAAGACTACAAAAGTCAAATTAAAGTTTATAGTCTTAAAAATTATAATTCTTAGCACATTATGAACCACTTTGTCTCTCCAACATTATCTCTGATATTAAAGAAGTAAAACACTCAATTGAGGGTCATTTTGCAATTTTCTTTCTTTTGTGGGTTGTTATGGACAAATAATTCATCACTGAGATATCATCCTATGAAAGTTTAGTTTCTGAATTTAGCCAGGCTTGCCCTTGACATAAAGATTGAGGCTATCACCAAAACTTTTTCAACACGTTATAACCACTTGACTTCTACTGGCTTAAGTTTTGACAAATAGGAACATCTCCATGTCCCAGTAAAGCTTTGAGGGAGATTTGTATGAATGACTGTGTGTATATTCCCATTGAAGATTTTTGGTATATTTAGTCAAAGTTATGAGAACTTTGAGCACACTGATATTATATACCTATAGAGAATCAAGTTGGTCTAAAAATGTAGTGTTATGTAGGCTGGTTTGGTGCCATCTATATTAAATATTCATTTGTTTGGGATGTCTATTTTTATACTTTGTTAGAACAGTGAAAAATTGATCTGTGTAGATCTTATTTAGGTAATGCTACATCTCTATTGTGTAGCTAGAGGATTTAAAAAATATATCTCCTAAATGCTATATCATTAAAATTTTGAAATATTTTCTAAGATACTTATCATCTAATAGCTAGAGGTGGAAGAAGTAATTTCTGAAATGCATAATGATCTGGTGAAAATTTGTCTAATCAAACCACTGATATTTAACCAACAATTCTATATGTGTATACATATATATTATATATATCTTAAAATAATTTTGAGAAAATAATTTATGAGAGGGTAGTCAGCATCACAGTTTCACTATTTTTCAAAATATTTAATAATGATAATTCATCTTGTAATAAAGAATTTTCTTGCATGTTGACATATTGATTCTCTTTTCTGCATCTTCCATATGAGTTTTTTCCCTTTATAGGTACTTTGAGGAGATCAAATCTGCCTTATAGACTTCCCCTTAGAACTGTATGTCATTTTAACTCCGATACTTTCTGTATTATTTTGGGCAGGTCCTTTAATCTTCCTAAGTCTTTAGTTCATCATTTATAAAACAAGAGGACTGGAATAGATGGCATTTGAAGTCCCTTATCGATACATACCTATGGTCCTATATCCCCAAATCTTCAGCCTTCTCTGTGGTGCTAGAAATTATAATGAGCGTGTCATCTCCATTCTATAGCTAGCTCTGTAATGTTCATATTGCACCACCAATCAAGGTTTACCCAGAGAGTATTGTAATGTAAAATTAATGCATGAACTAGAAAATAAACTGAATCATAGCTATCATGATCATGCAAATTCAATCATCATACATTTTAACAGTATAACTTCAATGCAATAGGGAATGTTGAGGATGAAATTTTGAGTTTTTGTCTTGAAGTTTCAGTCCTTTTTCTTTTATCTGAAACTGCCATTTCTAGGTTTCTTAAAAAAAATAGACATGCATGCTCAAGTGACTATTTCTCTAATGTTCTGTACTCAGAGTAATTTCTAAAGGACTTTGGATCCATATCTGGACACACTTATAAACATATCTAACTCATTTTCTCAGGAGGCACCTGTTCACTTTAAACACCAATCATTGTTTTTTTTTCTTTCCTGAATATCACTTCTAGTTAATTCAATAATAATATGAATTCTAAACAATTTTTTTAAAAAGAAAAAATAAAAAAGATACACAAAAGAGTCTGGGATCAAATACTGGAAATAAGGATTTGAGGCTTTAGAGTCTATATATCCTTGCTACTCATTTCTATGATACAGTAAAATTAAAATCAAGAAACTCTCATCAGGATTCTTTATCCATTAATTCTGATTCACTTTTCTTTATGTGACACATTACTTACAAGTTGACATTAATTTCAATGGAAAGAATTATGAAAGCATTTTCTTTTCGAAATGGATCTCTGTTTTCATTAGCAAAGGGAACTTCCAGTGAGGGAAATTCCCTCAACCACAGCAAACCTGCAATTATTCTTTAAACATTGTCCTTGAGTCCCCTGGGACACTGGTAATGATGATGATGAAGTCATTTGTCTTTTGTTCTTGAAGAGGACCATAACCTCAAGCAGATAAGGCCATGACAAGCACATGCATTAGATTTAGGTGAGGGAGTGCTGTGCTAAGTCACCAGTCTCATTTTCTCCTCCAGAGGCATCTGGGTCCAGCTGTCAGATATGAATCATTATTATTTTTATTTTTTTGCTAGGCAATGGGGTTAAGTGGCTTGCCCAAGGCCACACAGCTAGGTAATTATTAAGTGTCTAAGGCCGGATTTGAACTCAGGTACTCCTGACTCCAGGGCCAGTGCTCTATCCACTGCGCCACCTAGCCGCCCCAGATATGAATCATTATTAATGGAGATAACCCTGGATGAGAGGTAATCAGGGTTAAGCAATTTACCCAAGATAACACAGTAAGTCTGTTTGAGACCAGATTTGGACTCAGGTCCTCCGGACTTCAAGGGCTAGTAGTCTATCTACTGCACCATCTAGCTTGATTAAATGATTAACTTAGGAGCACACAACAAATAAATATAAAAGTCTTAAACCCTTGTATCTCTATCTTCTATTCCATCTGTCTCCCTTCTTCAGAAACAATAGCAACATCAACTCCAACAATAGAAGGAGCAATAACAACCAACTGGAAGTAACAACAAAATTAAAATTGGTTTTTACTAGATATTAAGGAGAAGATCATAATATCTCTAATTTTTGGCTGACAGAGAAATGTATTCAATCTCGAAATCTGGAGTCCCTAAATTAATTTTTAATGATAAGATTATTATGTATCCAAGCTATGATTAAATTCATAAATTCAATTATTAGAAAAGACAGAATTTAACCTTTACAGAACCCTTCAGAAATGTCACACTATTAGGAACTTTAGTCCTATAAATTCTAGTTCTGTCATTAGCCAAAGAAGAACCCAGGACTCACATAGGGTAAATGAATTGCCCAAATTCATATGACTAGTGAGTAGCAGAGCTGGTCAGAATTCAGTTTTTCCTTACTTCCAGTTAAGTGTTATTGATTTCTAAAAGGATTTGACTAATATGTAATTCTATTTTATGTTATAAATAGAATTCACATATAATAATCTAGGTTCACTATCCTACTTCCAATTTTTACTAGCACAGATTGGAGAGAGAAAATAGGGGAAGGTGATAAGATTATATTGGTAAATCTCTGAAAAAGAAAGTTTCACAAAAAAGAGCTATAATGTATATGGTACAGGAAAGAAATTAAAACCCAATTAGTTTAGCTTCTAGGAAGGAATATGGTATTCAGTGAAATTCAATTGTATTCACTTTAATTGATGTATTATTAGACTTGGCATCATAAATACTGGGCTTTAAATTCGGTTGTTAACCCAACTGTGTGGTAATAGGCAAGTTTTTCTGAGCCTTAGTTTCTTGACCTTTAAAATGGAAGAAAAACAGTATATACAGTATCCCTTTCACTTGCATTTTTGAAGATCAAATGATGTCATAAGTTACATGACCATACTCTATCAAGCTGATGGACTTGAGAAATACTGATAACCTTAGTGGGGTATATTCCTAGGGCATAATTTTTGCAATAAGATTGAGAGAAGAATGATATTGGTGGAATATGAGTCAGCCCACTAATTCTACTCATCTTGTTGACCCTTAAAAGAACTCTGATACCAGGCAATGATATCTGCTTACAGAGAAAATCAAGAGACTTCTGTTGTAGCACTAAAGGTGAAGTATGCACCTATTCATAAGTGAAAGAAATTACTGATATAGAGCTCTCAGTAAAGTGAAATTTCTTATAACATTGAGCAAGGCAAAATCAACTCATACCAGTATATACAGTTCTCTGAAAAGAGAGACCATTCATCCTTTAGTTTTTTAATTAATCATCTCTGACTCCAATATTTCCAAATTCATGAAAGAAAACACTTTTGAGCTGTTGCCTTCTAGGAATTGAGACTGAGAACAAATTTCTGGTTTATTATCCTACTGTCTTCTTTGGGAATTTTCATTCAGTCTAAATTGAGTACCTGAGTTCTAGGAAGCTCAGGGTAGATTACAGCTTTCACATAAACATACTTACATTTTTGTGAATTTGTGTGATTAATTTTTTTTATTATTTTTATTTTATATTTTGCTTTTTTAATATAACTTTTAATTGCAAATAAATTCCTCAAATCTCCCCTACCCAGTGAGCAAATTTTAGAGCAAATTGATAAATCAGTTAGGGAATCTTGTACCTGATGATACCCAGGTAAAAGTAAGATCATTTTTACCTTCAAGGATCTTACATTCTATTAACCCTAAGAATCGGCAGTAGCTTCACTTCATTATTGTTGCCATAGAATCATTTGAGTATGTGATGGCAAGAACTAGAAATTGATGTCTGAACCTGATATTTCAATGGTTTTATGGTTAAATAATCACTGAAAAGGAGTTACCAAGAGTCATAAGAAAAGTAGGCTTAGCTTTATCCCAACACAATCTAGATCATTCTTGCTGGTAGTCCTATTGCTTTTTGCACCATAAATTCAAGAACTGGGTGTGTTCCCATGTAAAGATGATAGCAAAAGACTGAGGAAATTCCCCATGGTGTGCTGTCTGACCTATACCTACTTTCATTACACCCTCTGAGAGTAAAATAGCATGAGGAAGGTGAGTGGACTCACCTGAACAAAACCAATATTATTCTTACCCAAATTATTCTGAATAGCCTAGGAGAGACAACAGTAGGAACAGGCTGCCTCTTGTGGCTTTTCTCTAGTTAGCTAGAGTTTGAACTATATACCCATAGAGAAAATGTTTGCAAAATACCATGAGAATCTGAAAATTCTGTAGCATTTCCTCTGGGTCACCATCAGCTTGCACTTTCAGCTTGGGTCACGGGAGGCTGGTTATCCCCAAGTTTTGAGATACCAAATGTGTCTCATTTTTTAAAATAAGCCCATCACCAATCTACTTGCCTTTAATAGTTAGACAGTGGGCACCATTAGCTCTTTTACTGAGATATAAGGGTATCAATGCTAACAAATCTGGGATATACTCTTTCACAACCATATGATCAGAAAGAAGAGAAGACATGCATATTTGTAGAGAAGGGCATACTTAGGGAACATGTAACCAAGGTAACTCAAAACTTTGGCACTGTGAATCTACAATACCCTTTCCTTTTCCAGAGTTTACTCATGTTACTTCCAGGGAGAGAGAATGTCTGCTGAGCAGGTTACTTATTTGGTTAAAGGTAAACTCTTTTGACATATTCTTCTCTACAACTCAACTACCATGGATTAGAATTGACTAACTTCTTGACTCATAAGGGTCAGATTCTGCTTTCTTGTTCCTTGATGGGTACAACATCTCTAACTATTAACCATTGTGACTGATGGTTAGGGAAGGAGAAAAAACTCATTTCTTGAGAATCAAGGAATAATTTCTTCTCAAGACCTGGGTTCTTTTTCTATAGATGTCTCTCCTCTCTGGAATTGCTTTCTGCCTTCAGTGTTTCCTTAGAAAAGTACTTTTTGACTTTTAAAGGGTTACAATGGGTGTGACTGAACCTTGGCCACGGTTTCAAATTCCAGAAATTTTGTTTTGAGAACTTCCCACTATAGAAAGGACAAGAAAGAAGAGTGTATGTTCATTTTTAAACTTTGATTAAGATCTTAAAAAAATACAAACTTGTTTATATCATCTGTTTCTTCTGCAACTGGGCTGGAGAGAAATCAAATGATGATGGGTTTTGTGATCAACTCATAATGATCTCTTATTACAGAGCTGGGTAAATTTAAAGCATAACTGTTTAATTCTATCCATGATATTGTGCTAGACCTTTCTGTAAACCCATATGGTCTCTTCCCCTCTCAACCCCCATCTCTTTTCTCTTTCATTGACCAATTTATATTCAACTGGGGACATACACTTTATACATAAAAATTAGGAAACATTTCAAAAATATAATGATATAGCATTTAGGAGATGCATTTTCTTAAATTCTACAGCTTCATAGTAGAGATGTAACACTAGTTACCTGAGATCTATACAGATTAATTTTTTTCACTGTTCTAACAAAGTATAAAAATAGACGACCTAAACAAATTAATTAAATTTTATAAAGGAGAGAAAACTGAAACTTAAGGAATTTAGGAGAGTTTCTCCAAGAATGTGGCTCCTGATTTGAGTCTTGGATGACTTACTTTTACATTCTTTCAGGTATCTGATTTCATTAATGAATAAGCACCATCTAACTTGATCAATTTAAATCTTCCTCTCTTTTGTAATATCTTACAGGGTTTTGGGGACTTGAGAAGATTGTGACCTTCCCACAGTCACAAAATCATTATGTATTGGAGGTATATCTTCCTGATTTCAAGGTTTTCTATAACTATGTCATACTACTTCTTTAGAAGTATATACAAATTTCAAAAGCAAGGACAAAGAAAGAATGAATTCTTAGCTGGGACAGGAATGCTAAATTCAGGAAACAATTAATGGATTAGAATGCACAAAGGGAAACAGAAGAAAGGTAAAATCTATCAGTATCCTACATGGTTAACATTTCATTGAGAATAATTGGATGTTATGAGATGAGATGTTTCTTTCACCTCAAATTGATATATACTTCACAGAAGCTCTTTAGCTTCCTGTAATTTTTATTAATTCCAGCAATAATTTTCAATCAATAATATTACTTCTACTAACATTGATGAAGTACTGCTTATGACATATTTGGTTTATCATCTTGAAATCTTATCTTGTCTCTTTGAACATGTCATGAAAGATTTCTAATATTTTCCCTAGAAAACAACACGCTAGCTTCACATATCCACATACCTTATCTGTTGCCAGTCTTATCATGTCCACCTTTGGATTACTTCAAACATGTTCAATTCTCTTCAATCATATCATTACCTACTCTAGGGTAGACCTTCATCATCACCTCACAACCTAAATTACTGAAATAGCCTGCAAGGCTCTCTCTATTCTAATTCCTCTTTTACTTAGCTGCTTATGTGAGCCCTTAAAGTTCAGACTCGGCAACTAGGTAGCGCCAGGCTTGAAATCTAGGAGGCTCATCTTCTTGAAACTTGAAACTTGCCTCAGACACTTAATGACTATGTGACCATAGACAATCACTTAACTCTGTCTCAGTTCCTCATCAGAAAAATGATCTGGAGAAGAAAATGGCAAACCACTCCAGTGTCTCTGTTGAGAATGGTCATGAAAGGTCAGATAAGACTGAAAAGACTATACAACAATAAAGTTTAGACCTGATCATATCACCCTGGCTGCTCTATTCAACAGATTGCAATTATTTCCTTTTACCTACAGGATCATCTGTTTGTCATTTAAAATTCTTTACAACCTGATTTTTTCATATCTTTCCAGTATCCTTATAATTTACTCTCATTCCTAAACTATAATTCACTGGTTGTCTTGTTCCTTGGTCATAATACTCCATCTCTCTTTACTCTTGGTTTTTTACTGTCTTTCTCCTTTGCCTTTGAACGCTCTCCTGTATCACCTCAAACAACTGGCTTCTTGACTTTCAAGACTCAGATCAAGTTTAATTTTTCAAGAGGTCTTTCATTGCTCCTTTTCCTCCTATTCTCCTTCACTACTAGTGCTTTTCTTCTGAGATTATTTTTATATACTCTTATCTGTATAAATATATATATATATATATATATACAGACCTATTATATTGACTTATATGTATATAGCTATTTTCATATTGTCTTCCCCATCAAAATCTTAACTCTTTGAGAATGGGGGACATTGACTCACTTTTCTTCATATTCTGGAGCAGAAGTTTATTCTTGACTTGACAAGCTTATCTGGCATGGGTACAATTAAATATGTATAGGTATAGAAATATATACAAACTAGTTTGGCAACTATTATTAATCTAAATGCATCATGGCTTAGTAAAATAAATACTGAGGTTAGATTCAGAAAGACTTGGGTTTAGCTCCCATCTCTGATACTTACTAGCTGGTTGACTCTGAGAAAATCATTTAACTCTTTGATGAGTTTAGATTTGTTCTCTTTGAATCCAAAGGACAAAAGGAAAAACTATGGGTGGAAGTTACCAAAAAACAAACTTGGTCCTTGAAGGGAACTATTGCTAACAATTAAAGATATCCTAAAATGCAATACATTGCCTCAGTTTTCATATAGTAGCTAGATGATACTTTATTGGGTATACTATAGTGGTTGTTATTTTTCTGATGGTCCTTTCTAATTTTAAAAATAAGGCATTACGTGATCTCTTAAAACACAAAACTTAAGATCTGTGCTAGTAAGTGTTTCCATAATAGTAGTTCCCTAAGCTAATGAAATTCATAACAAAAATTCTTTATATAGAAGTTAGTGGTAAAATGTATGGATGGTACCACAAGTAGAAATTTAAATAAATGTTGAACTAAATGAGCATTGAATAATTGCCACTGTTTGCTGATTCCTACTTATGTTGGGCCTATTGATATATTTGTCTTATCTGGAGTCATTGTTACTGTTAAACAAATCAGTAATTCAGGATAGTAGAGGACCATTGATAGGATGATTACTTAATATGTTCACAAAAACTCTAAACTGATTTTAACTTATTTCAGCCTTCTTACTTTACTAGAGGGATTAACAAAGAAAATTATTAACTGCTTTGAGTATCATTTCATTTTGATTTCTACTGGCCAATCTCCAGTGGAGGTGCTAATGAGCACTATGACAGCCAAACGAGGAGCAGCCGGAGGGAGATGGAGAAGCAAAAGGCATGGTTAATCAGAAAAATGAATAGCCCTGAATAATTGAGAGTTAATTATAGCCAGATCTATATGATAGAATTGAATTAAAAATCTATCTTCTGGTGTGTGTAAAGTATGTGTATCTTTTTTTCTTTAATAGCTGTACTAACCAATGGATATCCCAGCTGGTTCTTTTTTATATATTGAAAATGATCTAGGTATCTTGTCTATTATAATCAACAAATTAGATCAACTACAAAGAGAATTCTCAGATAATGTCAAAAGAAAAAACACGATCTAACATGGAATGTATGATTTGGCTATATCAGGTGATTCTATTTTTTCTTATCTGTAAAGTTATAGATTGTTGTGCTTGTAATATTCATTTTCCTCTATGCATTTATTACTCAAGGTAAAAAAGTAAAAATAAATAGTATCTTTAGTAAGAAATCGGTTTTAAAAATCACGATATCTGAAAACTGACTGTGCTTAAAGCCTTTTTTCAATAAAATGCCATATAGACTACTGTCATGTTATAACTATATCCATATCATGAAGGGATTTCCTTTACCACTTTTCCTTCCTTCCTTTACTGCATTTTTTCCATTTGAAGAATTTAATGAAGTCTTTCATTTATCATATACTCATTTCCCAATAAACTCCCCTACCCCCATGCAGTTCTTTCCTTTATCCCTTCAATATCACCAAAATAATAATTTAAGCAAAAGTGATTAAAAAATCATAACTAACAATGAGTAGCACATTCTGAACCAATATTCCCCCATTTCTTTACAGAGAGAAATGCTTTACATTTCTTCTCTAGGATCAAGATTACTCATCACATGAATTTCCTATTTTATTTAACACTATGGTTTTAAACTATCTATCATCTATCTATCTGTCTGTATCTTCATATATATATATATATATATATATATATATATATATATATATACATATATATATATCGTCCTGAAAAGAAGTAGTAATATTTGAAAATAACTAGTTGTGCTTGGAAATCAGAAGGATATTTGTCAATTCTGGCTACCCTGCCAATGCTGTAATTATGGAGAAATCATACTAGTCCCCATCTATTGGAAGGGCTTATTTACTACAACTGAAATACATGAAAGGACTGAGTTGACTGTCAGAGATGTAAAATAGTAGTTTACCAGGCAATAGAAAAAGGAACAATAGTTGTATTCAAATCAGTCAAAATAAGTTTGATTCCACTGGAAGTTGTTTCTGCCTAATATACCAATGCAATTCAAACCCATTCAAATAATGAGACTATTTCATTTATAAAGTCTTTGGTCTACTGCCAAAGCCCTTGGTACATTGCACAAATCAATAATTTTTTAAAGCATTATGTAAGCAATCCAGAAAGCTAAGGAAAGCATACCGAGTTGAAAATACTTTGTCCTATAGGAGTCGCATGAATTAGTGTATGAATATAATCAGTGTAATTTTTTTCAAATTATAATTATGTTGATATGAAATAGGCACACACTTTTTTGGATGTGAATTCACTGATGTAATGTGCTGGGGGCATTTTCTAGTAATCTAATATGCATAGAAAAGATATTTTAAATATTCAGCTAGAATTGATGAATGTCTATTTTAATAGTCCCTTTGCTATTTTTCTGTTAGATCAGTATGCCTGAATCTTTCTTAAAAGTTTAGAACTTTAGAACTGAAATACATCGTGGAAAGCTTATAATCAAAACCCCTCATTTTAAATGTAAGGTCACTGAGATTCAGAGTTGTTAATTAATTTTTCATTAAATTATCCAGCTAATTAGAAGTAAAACTTGAACTCAGATCACTGATTTCTTTTGCCTCACTCATTCCACTATATCACAGTTGGTGTGATCTGGTCATTTCAAAGTCATATGAGCTTCAAATAGAAAATTATTTTCCTGCAGGTCCTAAGTCACATCATAATTCAGTTCCATTCCAAAGCTGCTACAGAGAAATCTTTATCTTCATATTTAGTAATGAAGGAAATAGAATGTTCTAATTTAAAATCAAGGGGAAAACTGTTCGACCAACTGAAGGTGGATCTCAAAGTATACTTTCATGAGTTTATTTAAGAGTAAGTAAATGATTGGGATTAAAAAATAATAATAATAATAAATAAATAAATAAAATAATAAATGAATAAATTAGAATATTATGTCATAAAAAATGACAGAAAACGAGGAATTCAAAGAAAGCAGAAGAGGACAATATATAGAATCACGATAGAAATGTTAATAAAAAAATTGCTATAAGGAATAGTACTCTGAATAATGGAAAAGTCTAGGAGAAAACACAGCACATCCCAAGTATATGGACACTTGGCCCAATAGAATAGGAGGATGAGAACAATTTGTTCCCAGTGTCAGTGAAGTGTGGGGCACTTAGAGCTTGGTCAGACACCAAAGTCACCAAGATCATCTACTGTATCCTGGCCATTGCCAGTCATACTGACTTTTGTCTTGCCACTGGTCTTGGAAGAGAGTGAAGCTGATTTGTGAAACTCTGTCTCACTTAAATCTTATTCATATGCAAGTAAAGATCTTGCCCTGTGATGTCATTGGTTCTCTTGGGAAATGAAGGACAAATAATAGCAACAGCAATGGAAAAAACTATGAAAGTTATAGAAAAGAGATGACATATGGGGTCAGAAGATCATACATGCTACCTCATGGTAGGGAGTTGTAAAATAGTAGTTTCCCAGGCAATAGAAAAAGGAGCAATAGTTGTATCCAAATCAGTCAAAATAAGTTTTATTCCACTGGAAGTTGTTTCTGCCTAATATATCTAATATACCTAATATACCAATACTAAGAGAAAATTATATACATTGTCAGATAGTTTCTCTAGCAGACATTGTTGCTTAATTGTTTTCCTTTGTCACAAGGAAGGATTCCATCTAACAAGAGGAAGAATAGACTGGGTTATACAGATTAAAATTTCAATAAAACAATGCAGTAAAGTGAACAAGAATGAACATCCTTTGACTTGAAAGAGGTAATTCAAATCAAAGAACATTCTTAAAGTGGATTTTACCATATCCCAGCAATTATTCAATATTCATTTCAATAAATAAATTATTAGATGACTACTATATAGCAGATGTTTAGGGCATAAGAAAAAAAAGGAACAAGGTCCCTCCCCCTAAGGACTTTAGATTCTATTGACTCATTAGGATTTCATTGCATCTTTTCATTTCATGGAGTACTAGTAACTCTTGTTCACATCCTCCTCCATATCCTGCAAAGGGGATACATATAATATACTAAGATGCTTTTTCTAGTCCCTTTATCATTTTATAGCAATAATGCAGTATTCAGACTCTCCATTCATTAGCTCCCTTTGTCACTTTACAGTTGGATCCCCTCCTTTTATGATTGTACATTTCCTGGATGATATCTTTAACAACACTTCTTACTCTCAAGTAATGATTGGTAATAGATCATTGCTCATTTATATCTGATATATGTCTGTTATCTAATCTTTGGTTTAGTCATAATTTTGATGAGTGATTTTGGTGATTCACATTGTTTAGCCACATAGAATTCTTGATATTAAAAACAGAGGTCTTTATTTCAAGTAACTGTTTGGGGACAATAAAAGCACTGTGCAATTTTCTAAATGCAATCAATCCAGTCTATTCTCTTCTTATTACTCAGTTTTGAGTAGCTTTATTTATAGTGCCTGTTCAAGATATATAAGTAGTGATTGATTAACTCTATGGAGGCTGACCAATAGGCATTCTTTTTCTACTTGGTTTTCTCTGGGTGCATTATGAAATCCAAATTTAAGAGTATGAACATAGTCAGTGGACTTTGTGGAATTCTGAACCCCAGTAAAAGGGATGGTGCCTGCAAATGAAGTACTGACTAGGAAATAGATTCAAATCCTCTAATACTACCTATCTAAACTTGGGAGCTCCCTTAACTTTACTGCCCCACAAATTTCTTCCTATGTAAAATGAGGGGGTTGGACAATATTGTTTTGGAGTTTTTTTTTTTCCAGGTAAATCTTTGAACTAATAAAACCATTTCATTTCTATACAACAGAATCTTGAATACCATATCTCTTCAGAATTGTTGATGAAAATTTATAATTAATAGCCAACAGTCACAAATTGAGATGCAGCAACTCTCTGCATTTATTATTTGCAAAAGGGGAGTTTATTTTAGGGAAATGCCAGGATTACAAATAGCAACTGAAGAAAAACAAAGTCATGATCAAAATCTAGGCCAGAAGACACCTTTCAGGAACTTAAGAACTCTGATTAATCCAATGACCATTCGCTATTCCAGAGGATCAGTGTTGAATTTTACCACCTATTTTCTGACAGAGAACTGATAAATTCAGGGTGAAGACTGAAACATGCTTTTTGAATATGTCCAATAGAAAGAAGAGCTTAGCATGAACATTTATTTAAAAAGTTTTATTTTTCTTTTTTCTTTTCATAAAATGGTAAAGAGGGGGAAAGGAAAACAAATTGATTTTTTTTAATTTCTAAAAAATGTGAATTTCTTAAAGTAAGTTGGAGGATTATAAAGTTTTAGGGCTGTCCATAATAGAAGTTTGGAAATGACACTAGCTGTTGAAATACTCAAGTATTTCATATTGTTTCACAGACTGTTCGTTCTGCTCTGGGGAGGGACAAAGAGCTAAGTTTAAGAAGGAGTGGTCATGGGTGAGTTTAGTTTGTTTAAAAGAAATAAAAGGGCACCATATATAAATATATATATATATATGTATGTATATAGAATGTAATATAGAATAATTTCTTTTTAAACTTAGGTGATCACATTTCAACAATATTTTTCTTGCTTGTTTAGGGGTTTGGGCTATTAAGAACTGGATCCATTCAAGGACAATCCTCAGAGATCTCGACTATACAGAGAAAAATTATGATTCTGAATGCAGAGTAAAGCATACTATATTCACTTTTCAAAATATTCTTTTATATTTTTCCAGTCTTTCACATGTTTTTCCCCCTCTTAGTTCTAATTCCTCTTTCAGAAGCTGACTAATATGGAAATATGTTAAACATGATTATACAAGTTTTACCAGATTGTTAACTGCCATGGGGAGGAGGGAGGGAAGGGAGGGTGGTAGAAAAATGTGAAACTCATAAACTTGCAAATGGATAAATGTTGAAAACTACCTTTGCAAGTAATTGGAAAAAATTAAATAAAATTTCAATTAAAAAAAAGAACTGGAGCCAGGAAGAGACTATAAGCTTCTTCATGTAATGTACTGCTTCATTTTTGTCTTAGTCTCCTCATTGCCAAGCACAAGACCAGCTATTTAAAAGTTAACTAAATGTTTGTTCAAATGATTTGAACAGAATCTGTAATCTTTTAAATTACATTATACTATAACCTTTAATTTGGGTAAAATGATTTAACGGTGTATACAACTTTAAATTAAACTCAGTAAGATGCTTAATAGTTCTAAGGATGCCACCTATTTGATGGAAGAGAAAGACACAATAAAATATCTTGGATTTGAAGATCAAAGTAAAATAGGTTATATGCCACTTATGTAACTATAAATCACGACTGCATAAGAAAGATATCAATTTAGTGCTGAGTGAGTTCTTAGGTAAGATGATTAATGCTAGGAATGGTAAAAAAGACTTTGTGGAGTGTTTCCTTGTATGAATTGGATCTTAAGGAGTAGGTAGTAAGGATTCATTTCTAAAATATAGAGAGAACTGAGTCAAATTTATAAGACTATAAGTCATTCTCAAAATGATAAATGGTTGAAGGATATGAAATGACAATTCTCAGATAAAGAAATTAAAGTAATTTATTCATATGAAAAGTGCTCTAAATAATTATTGTTTAGAGATATGTAAATTAAAACAACTTTGAGGTACCATCTCACACCTATCATATTGTCCAATATTTCTAAAAGAAAAATAATCAATCTTGGAGCAGATGTAGGAAAACTGGGACACTAATGCATTGTTGGTGGAATTGAGTACTAATCCAATATTTCTGTAAAGCAATTTGGAATTATACCCAAAGGGCAATAAAACTGTGTGTACCTTTTGATTTAGAAATACCACTACTAGGTCTGTATCCCCAAAAGATCACAAAAAAGGGAAAAACCCTATTATTAAAATATCTGTAGCAACTTTTTTCACGGGGCAAAGAACTGGAAATTGAGGGATGCCCATCAATGGGGGAATGACTGAATAAATTGTGGTACAGGAATGTGATGAAACACTATTGTTCTATAAGAAATCATGAGGAACAAGATGTCAGAATAGGCTGGAAAGACTTGTATGAACGATTCTGAGTGAAGTGGGCAGAACCAGAACATTGCATATAGCAACAGCAACACTGGGTGACAAACAAATATGATGAACTTGTTCATGTCAGCAGTATAATAATCAGACAACTCTAAAAGACTTGTGATAGGAAAAATCCATCCATATCCAGAGAAGGAACTATGAAGTTTAAATGCAAACCAAAGCTTACCATTTTCATTTTATTTTACTTTCATCAATTTTTAAAAGTTGTCTTAGGTATTATTTTTTCTTTAATTTTTTCCAGTTTTTATTTGATTCTTCTTTCACAACATGATTAATGTGAATCTATGCTTAACATGATAATGCACATATAGCCTATATTAGACTGCTCACTATCAGGGAGAGAGGAGGAGGGAAGGGCAGGAGGAAGAAAAATATGAACCTGAAAATCATGGGAAAAAATGATTGTTGAAAATTACTGTTGTGTGTAGGTGGAAAAATAAATTAATAACATATTTTTTTAAAAGTAGATATTCAGGAATGTCACTCTGAAAGAAATGAAAAGAACAAATGGCAAAAAGTAGTCAATCTAAAGAGAGTAATATTCATAAATAGGTTATAAGATAAGTGCCTTAATTCCAAGTTTATTTGTATTGCCATGCACATTATACCACTTGCTTTCCCTTTTCTGAAGTTCCAAAAGGGGAAGGAAAACTTCTGGATTTCTCAGTAAAATTGAATTTCACCAATGATAAATTATTTCACATTATTTAAGATGATGTGGTGTTTAAAGGCTATTAATGATGAAGGTTATCCTAAACAGTCTTTCAAAAACCCTATCATATTTTGTTCTCAGTATTTTTTCCAAGGTTTATTTTTGGTATTGTGTACTTCTTGCTGGAAAGAAGCTTTTATTAAGTATACATTATATGCTTCTATTTAAAGACAAAAAAGAAGTTATTTCCTCAAGAAGTTTCTTTTCTATTGGATTTCATTACCATTAAGTCTGATGATGACTACCAGGCTTTTGCAACTCATTCAAATGCTAAATTATACAATATATGTTCAGTTAGTGAAGCTTTAATCTGAAAAACAACCTTATACTAGTTTCTTTTGACTATTATTTGCCTGAACTTCAGCAAGATCAAACCCTAATAAAATAAACGCAAATATAATATGTCTCTGATATATCCCATGGAAATCCTCCAAGTTTTGGGATGTTAGAATTATTTCTATACTTTCCCAGAACTGTGAAAATGATCATCAGAGGAAAAATATGTTGGTTCCTGGGGTCAAAGAATACAAATTTGTTCTTACTTTGTTATGGAGTGGCTTTTAAATTCTTCTTTTTTTTTTTAGGGTTTTTGCAAGGCAAATAGAGTTAAGTGGCTTGCCCAAGGCCACACAGCTAGGTAATTATTAAGTATCTGAGCCAAGATTTGAACCCAGGTACTCCTGACTCCAGGGCCGGTGCTTTATCCACTACGCCACCTAGCTGCCCCTGGCTTTTAAATTCTTGACATTTATCTTTTCTCCCTTTTGAAATAGTTCTCATAATTTCTGATACATATTTAAGGCAGATTTTAGATTTTTGGAGAAAGGTTCATTTAAAAATATTAATTTTAACATTAAAGGCATTGAAGTGATTCAAGACAATTGAAGCAGCTGAAAGGAAATGTGAGAAACGTAAGTTTAATTTAGAGTAAACACCCAAGGTGTTCACACTCACTATTTGTACCCAGCATGGGGTATAACATTCCAAACACCCATTGGTCTAATCAGCCATAATTGGACACACTGTAATTTTTCTCAAATATAGTGATGTCAGTTTGGTCTTTTTCGATAATGAAGGAAAGAACCAACCAACCAACTTACTACACATGTTGGACTTCAAAGAATCTTACATAAAGTAAAGATTATAGATACTAGTATCATATATTTGCTGTTTGTTCAGCAATTATATCTTAATTTATTATATATGTGTGTTATATAATAATATATATAATATGTTATATTATTATATTATTTTATTATATATTTATATATTTAATTATATCTTAAATTATAGGCACAAATAAAAGTAGGGAGATTGATTTACACATATCCTTGGTGACCTTTTCCATCAGAGATATGTATGTATTCTTGCTCATTATATGGATGTGTTGACTCTCTAGTGAACCCTGACCTGGGATAATCTGTGACTCCAGAGGTGGTTATAAAAGGCTTTTCTAATAGAGAAGTATGCAGATTTCTAAGAACAAATATTGTAAATATTCCCAGGAAATTGCGAAATTGGTCTCCTTTAACTGGTCATTATTGAGATAAATTTTTGTTATAAAAAGTCACGATTTCCAAAAATAAATCCAGTAGATTCTTGCATCACAACCTTGCATGTGTGTACGTTTCTACTCAAGCTGACTCTCCTTTTATGTCCAGACCCCACACCAGAGCTATTATGGGTGGTAGCTGGGAAAGGTCAAAAGAGAAAATGTATGAGGTTTTTTATTTTTTTTTAACAAATGTTACAAATTTATATAAATGTTAGCTGACTGCTGTTCATGTTTCACCTGTAATGAATACTTTTTATGTGATGTTAAGCAACTTATTTAGACTCTAACTATAAATTACACAACTGCTGTTGATGGAAGGAGTGTCCTCAGCAGGAACTTTCTATGTATTATCATTCTTACCTCATTTAAATATTTTTTTCCTTTGGGGATTAGAAAGAAATAATCTGTAAATAGATTGCTATTTTTTTTCAGGGTCAATGTCCCAAATATAATTTTATAGATTGAAAAAAATTGCAAATTGTAGTTGAATAAAATATCATAATATGCTTATTCTTTTTAGGCACTCTGAAAACATCTTTGGTACAGACAAGACAGGGCATCAAGAATGTTCTTTGCTTAATCTTATTCCCATATTATTTTGAAAATCTCTGCTAGCTTTCTATGTTTAAAAATCATTAAATATTTCTTTAGTTTGGAAATTGTTATTTTAATATCTATTAAGATGTTTTTAAGGAGCATTATTACATCTGGAAAATTAGGGGTTCAGTCTTTGATAATGGTTTGATTATGGTATAGTTTATTGATTTGATTATCTAGGATGTAATTGAGTTCTAATTTTTAGTATAGATATTTGAATATTGTATTATTGTATTATATTATACATACTTGCATATATATATATTTCATTCATGAAAGATATTGAACTTCTGATCTATAAATTTGTCACTGTGTCATATTTTGAAAATTATTCAATAGTTACTAAGTTTTTCATTCTGCAGTAACAATTTCCTTTCATAATCTGTGTTGATCATGAAGTCTGAAATACTTAAGGTTAACCCTTTTTATATTTCAGGAAGTGGTGACCTCATCCTGAATTGCCCTCACAGATTTCTACAAAAAAAAATCTTCCTGAAAGCCAATTGTTTAATATTTTTATTGACATGTTGGTTAAATTCATGTGAATGTTGTGTATGTAAGGACTTTTGATTCCATTCTTTGATCTGGTCTTTCATAGTTTCTACCCAAAGTTAAAACTCTTTTGGGTGCATTAGATAAATCCAATATCATATATTCTTATCAGATTTCATTAAGTAAAATGATGCCTGCTTATTATGAAAATATTTATGTTTCTCTTAAATTCTAATCATGCCAATAAATTTCTATGTTTTTGGCAGGATAGTGTTTATTTATTACTATGGTATAATTTATCTTCTTTAGAAGGTGTTTAGAGAGAACTCTTCCCTGGGTAAGATATTGTACTATGTTTATTCTTTAATATTTAACATTATGCAAACTATTTCCCAGGTGGATGAAATGACTACTATTTGTAATTAAATAAAATTATTGGGATAAAAATTTACATTTTGTAAGCTCACTGAAACATCATTTGGACAACTTCAGCTGCAGATAGGAAAATATGGATGATATGAGCTGTGTACTTTTTGCATAATTTATTTTACTTAGTTTCTATTATTTGAAAGCATTTCTTTCTATCACTTGAAGCCTGAATATATTTATGGTAACACTCTAAATTCATAGTGCTCTTTATTCTTAAGAACTTAATTCTTCTTCTTCTTCTTCTTCTTCTTCTTCTTCTTCTTCTTCCTTCTTCCTTCTCCTTCTTCTTCTTCTTCTTCTTCTTCTTCTTCTTCTTCCTTCTTCTTCTTCTTTTTGGATTTTTTCAAGGCAATAAGGTTAAGTGACTTGCCAACGATCCCATAGTTAAGTACTTATTAAGTGCAAGACTGGTACTCTATCCACTGTATCATCTAACTGTCCTGGAACTCAATTCTTCTAATTAATGCGTATATTTGCAATTAAAGAACTTCCATGTAAGGGGGAGGGGACAGGTGTGTTCCAAAAGACAAATTTAACCTATGAGAGACAATCAACAACATTCTTGGCATGGTCTTAACATAATACCATGATGAGAAGATTTTCAGTAGAAGCTACTCAAATTGGAGGAATATATTGAACTTCAAACCTAGTATAGTTACTTGTTTATAGTAGGTAGGCAAATAATGTCGAATATTTGTTCATTATAGTTCTCAATAGAAAATTAACTTCTTGAGAACAGTGATTACTTCATTTTGGTCTTTATTTCTTCAGTTTTTAGCACATAATAGACATCTAAATATTTTGTTGATATATTGATTGACTGAAATACACTGAACAAAAACACATTGCAATGAAATAGTTAGGAAAATGTACCAAATGCTATTGGAAATAATTTAGCTGTTTGAGAATGTTATACATAGGGGAAAGTTAGGTGGCATAGTAGATAGAGCATCAGCTCTGGAGTCAAGAGAATCCGATTTCAAATAAGTCCTCAGACATGTGTGATCCTGGGGAAGTCATTTAATTGAGACTGCCTTGAAATGAAAAAAAAAATGATGTAGACAGGAAGTTCAGATGGAAAAGAATATGTGTGTTTATTAGGAACTACATCATAAATTACTCTATCACACTTCTGAGGAAACAAATACTGGGTTAAATATTACCTATTTTATGGTATCTATGTTGAGAACATTTGTTTACATATAGGAGATGAAATGATGTTTCATACAAAAATAATTTTTTTTAGGTTTTTGCAAGGCAAACGGGGTTAAGTGGCTTGCCCAAGGCCACACAGCTAGATAATTATTAAGTGTGTGAGACCGGATTTGAACCCAGGTACTCCTGACTCCAGGGCCAGTGCTTTATCCACTCTGCCACCTAGCCGCCCCCCAAAATAATTTTAATTTCCATTCAAAAGAAATGAATGTCTCAGCTTCCTTTGAAAAGATATTTATAGAATTGCAAATATTATACCCTTTGATTTGTGATAAAGAGGATAAGAAAATCAATGAAATCTAATAGAACAGTCTTTTAAGGAACTCAGACTTTAATTATGTTGAAAGGCACAGAATCAGTTTCCATTTGAGCAGGATTTGATTTATCTGAAATACTTTTAATTGCCTTGAATATACTTAAATCTTTTAATTTAGGTGAACTTAATGTGTTGATATTCACATAATTATATCTTTCTGAAAATAGATGCATTTTTACATATTCATTTTACATACTTTCCCATTCCTTGTCTTCCCTTCCCTTGTCATTCCCCTATTTTCGCTTCCCTTCCATTCTCTCATCTTCACTTGCATTTTGTTCCTTCCCTTCCCCTCCTCTCCTCACTTTTTTTTGAAATACTATCTTTCCAATTTAGTGCCAAGGCAAAAGGTAATCTGACTTCAACTCTGTACACCCCAGGAGATTGATTAGCCATTATAGTTCCATCTTTGAATAACAGAGCAATGGTATAGATATCAGTGGTTTGGGGTATTAAACGTCTTAAGATTTTCAGGCTTTTCAAGCTAAGAAGTCTAGTTTAGTACCACCTATATTAGAACAGTGTACATTTACAATTCCATAATGAAGGTACTCCTTTCACTAGAGGTATTATTTGGCCAGTTTTTCTCTTGTTTTAATATATTGCAATTTAGACAGGTGTAATTTATATCACAGTAAAGGCTATTTTAAGCAAGTCATGTTAAGGAAAAAAGAGAGAAAAGTTCTGGAAGAGTTTTTGGACAAGAAAATGAAGAATTTACAATACCTTGAAGTACATTTTATAAACAAGAGTCTTGGATTGTTACTTCTTTAGAAATTTCTTATATTTTCTTACAAAACTAGAATATGTCATTTAACCAGATGTGCATTTGAGAAATATCTTTTAGAATTATTTCAAAGAATTTTTTTATGCTTGCATTTTTAAAACTAACAAAACCCAATATATCTATGTCCTTAGAGTTTCAACTTTTTCATTCTCACATTAAATGAATAAGGAGGATGAGAAATGACCTTTGTTTTAATAAGAAGATTGCTAGCAAAAAACCAAACCAAAACAAAAAACAGAATCTAATTTTTCCTAAAGAGGAGGGATAGTGCAAATGCTGTTAAGGAAATGGGAATGTACAAAGCCTGAAAGTCTGACACAAAAAGGATAATTTTACTATTTTTCTGAAACTTATGCTATGAAGTATCTCTTCAAGCTCCTTTTTTCTGTTTGAAAATATTTGAAAATGCCAAATAAAAGTCAACACTTTAGTATTCTGAGAAGAAATCTGGATATTGGTATGATGCAAATTGAAAGCCAAAAAGTAATGTTTTAAAGTAAGCAGCAAAACATTGCCTGCTGTAGTCAGGTTTCCTAAGAATCTTTTTTTAATTTGATTTTTTCCCCCTCTAGCTACTAATTTTGGGATGAACTGAGGTCATTCATCCTTGTCCAGATGATAGAAATTGGCATGAATATCCATGTGCCAAAAGTTTAGAGTTAGAACTCCTGGGATACGAATATCTTTCAGCTTTGTCATTCTGGCTTGAAATTGCACTTTTAAAATGTACCTTGGTTTCCAAATGTTTTGGGTACCCTTCTCTTTCCTGAGGATGGCTGGCATGAGGCATTACCCAGCTGTTCTCCTGAATCTTTAAATCTGTCACATGCACATCTCTGAGGCAGATGCCCTTGTCTCAAGCATTTTCTTCATCCCTCCTGTCTACTTACTTGTTTCATAATATATACACACATGTGACTAAAATAATTCATTAGAATTGTTTAAACTATTTCAACCTCAAATCTATAGAACTCAATTTGGAGGTAAAGAGTACTTGGATCTATGTCATGTACTTGGTGAACTGAAGGAATCCAATTGCTATTCTCTAAGCAATTTGAGAGTAGGGAAACAATTATGAGACAGAGAGAGAGAGAGAGAGAGAGAGAGAGAGAGAGAGAGAGAGAGAGAGAGAGAGAGAGAGAGAGAGAGAGAATCTTTTTAGTTAAATTTATTTTAAATACATTTTCTCAATACATTTATTTTGTCACCTATTTCTTCATTTGTACCCTCATTACTACCTATTGAGTTATTGATATAATAAAGATTTTTTCAAAAAATAAATTTGTTTTACCTCTTTGTAATTTCTGTAAAAAAAAGAATTGAACATGAGAGTAAAGAAAACATAGAATAACTATTTTGAAATGCTACACTTGGAATAAGAAGAGCTGGACAAGGCCAAGCTTGAACATTTACTAAAGTCCTTGTTCAAGTCACTCAAGTAACATGAGCCTCAGTTTCTCATTAATAATAAAAGGAGAATTTACTTATCCCATGGGGTTGTTATGAATAAAGTAGTTTGCAAATTGTAAGACTTGATATAATTGTGAGCTAGCACTACTGCATAAGAGGAATAAAAAATGTGCTTAATCAGATATAAAATGAGTCAGCCTTGACTGAAATGGCAAGGAAAAAAAAATATCTGAAAAGTGTTAACTTTGAAGCATGGTAAATCACCATTCTGAGACATGACGTAAAGAATGCTTGTCAGAAGTTTTTGATCCATGAATCATTATGGGTGGACAAAAGGAGTCCTAAGAGCCAACTCCTTCATCTGCCAGTGACTGCTAATGTATAGGGAAAAAGTCACCAGAATGAATGAGAAAAATGGTGCTGCATTTGATAAAACACCAGTGAGAGATACTTGAACATACATTATTAATTTGTTCCAGAAACCAAGTGAAGCATGGGTATTGTCATACTCTCAGCTCTTCTACTAGCATTGGGATAAGGATAATATTTTAAGAATAGTTTAGCGTAGAAGAATAGTTGATCTTTGACGCCTGAATATGTGAAACATGTTAAATGAGTTATTGGGTATAGTTATATAATTAGAAGTGTTAATGACTAGGGTGATTAGGACATGGGGAACTCCAGGAAAAATTGTAAAGTAGGAAAAAGTTTATCCTTTGTGTCCTTATGCCAGACTCTTAAACTCTCATCTCCTTTAGGGTTAATCATTCCAAAGAGCCTTGTGTTCCCTATCTTCCTCCAATATCTCTGTTGCATCCATATCCACTACTGCTGTATCAATGTAGGGCTCCATTCTTTGAATCTCTTCTTACTCCTTCATCCCAATTTGTAAAACATATATACCCCTTTATCTATTCCTTAAACAAACAAGTTTATTAGTTAGTTTTTTTTTTTAGGTTTTTGCAAGGCAAACTGGGTTAAGTGACTTCCCTAAGGCCACACAGCTAGGTAATTATTAAATGTCTGAGACCGGATTTGAACCCAGGTACTCCTGACTCCAGGGCTGGTGCTTTATCCACTATGCCACGTAGCCACTTTTTAGCCACTACTTTTAGTTGTTTTATTTTATAAATAATAGTTTATTTTTCCAATTACATGTAAAGATAGTTTTTAAACATTCATTTTCTGACTTTATATTATTATTTTATTATATTTTATTTTATTTTTTATACTCATTTTGTACAATTTTTTTTACATTAATAAAATATTCTTGTTTAAGAGTAAACAAAATACCCCCCTCCATGAATATAGATTTGCTTGGGCGATAAAGGGGAGAGAAAAAAATTAAAATTAAAAAAATAATGGTAATAATTGTAGGTATGGCCAGGTGGCGCAATGGACAAAGCACCAGCCCTGGAGTCTCGAGCACCCGAGTCCATATCCAGATTCGTAAACCCAACAATCACCCAGCCATGTGACATGTAAGCCACCTGATCCCCACTGCCCTGCAAAAAACAAAAAGAAGAAAAAAAAAAGACCCAAAATAAAATAAAATAGTAATAATAGTAGGGGTGGCTGGGTGGCAGACAGAGCATTGGCCCTTGAGCCAGGAGCACCCGGGTCCAAATCCAGCCCCAGACACCCAAAGATCACCCTGCTTGGTGGCCCCAGGCAGGCCATCCATCCCCACTTGCCCTGCACCCTCCCCCAAATAATAATAACAAAAAATGTGCTTCAGTCTTTGTTCCAACACCAACAACTATGTCACGGGTGGATCACATTCTTTATGATAAGTCCATCACAAAAGTTACTTCCATATTTTTCCAATGTTGCCATTGCTGATCGCAACTCCCTCTTTTCTTATTTCTCCACTACCATGTACTATATTTTCTCTCTCTTTTCACTCTGACTCTGCTGTAGGGTAGCTGAGTGGCATGGCAGACAGATCCCTGGTCCTGGGGCCAAGAAGCCCTGAGCCCCCATACCACCCCTTAGGCCCAGAATCCACCTGGCCCTATGGTCCTGGGCAGGCCTTCCAATCCCAGCCCCTTGCAAGAAGTAAAAAAGAAAATGTGTTATATCTGACCACTCTCCCCCCCTGGTCCATCCTCTCCTCCTTTATTCACATCCCCACCCCTTCCCCCTGCTCCCCCCTCCTTCTTACTCCAGATGTCTATACCCCATTGAGTATATATGCTGTTTCCTCTCCTAGCCACCTCTGATGAGATCAAAGGTTCCCTCATTCCCCCTTGCCCCCTCTTAGATATCATTGCAATAGCTCATTGTAATAAAAAATCTCTTATTATATGAAATATCTTGGCCTATTCCCCCTCTCCTTTTTCTTTCTCCCATTCCATTTCCCTTTTTTTCTATTGACTCCATTTTTACACCATATTTTATCTTCGAATTCAGCTTTCTCCTGTGCTTCAACTATAAAAGGTCCCTCTACCTCCTCTATTAACTGAGAAGGTTCATATGAGTTTTATCAGTGTCATTTTTTCTATGCAGGAATACACACAGTTCATCATCATTAAGTCCCTCATATTTCCCCCCTCTCCTCCAATCTCCATGCTTCACCTGAGTCCTGTATCTGAAGATCAAACCTTCTGTTCAGCTCTGGCCATTCCAAAAGGAACATTTAAAATTCCCCTGGTTCATTGAAATTCCATCTTTTTTCCTGGAAGAGGACATTCAGCCTTGCTGGGTAGTTCATTCTTGGCTGCATTCTAAGCTCTTTTGCCTTCTGGTATATTGTATTCCAAGCCCTACCTGTAGTAATTCTTTGAAAATGATGTCAAGGCTCTTTTCCTGATCATGACTTGCAGGTATTCCAATAATTTTTAAATTATCTTTCCTAAGTCTGTTTTCCATATTAGTTGTTTTTTCAATGAGATATTTCACATTTTCTTCTAATTTTTATTTATTTATTTTTTTTGGTTTTGAAGTATTGATTCTTGATTTCTGGTAAATTCATCAATCTCCCTGTATTCTATTCTTTGTCTGAAGGATTTGTTCTCCTCAGAGAGTTTTCTTATCTCTTTTTCCATCTGTCCAATTTTGCTTTTTTAAGGCATTCTTCTCCTCAATAACTTTTTGAACTGTTTTATCCATTTGACCTAAGCTGGTTTTTAACATACTATTCTCTTCAGCATTTTTTTGTATTTCCTTGACTAAGCTGCTGATTTCATTTTCATGTTTTTCCTGCATCTCTCTCCTTTCTTTTCTCAGTTTTTCTTCTAACTCCCTCATTTGATTTTCCAAGTCTTTTTTGAGCTCTATCATAGCCTGAGCCCAATTTCTGTTTTTCTTGGAGTCTTTAGATGCAGGAGCCTGTGCTTCCTCATCTTCAGACTATTTTGATCCTTCTTGGGCTCATTTGCAAAATATTTCTCAATGGTGTTCCTCTTGTTTCTTTGCTTGCTCATTTTCCCAGCCTGGGCCTGGTTTTTGGGTGCTTCCTGAGCATTTGGGACACTCCCACAAGGGTCTCAGTGTGTGAGGCTATGTCCTCCCTCCTGGTCTGTGAATGACCATAAGCTCCTCCTTCTGCCACGGGGCTGAGGTGGGGGGGCCCTGCTGTTCTATGGGGGGCCTAGACTAGGATCAGGATCTGAATGTGGTCATAGCCCCAGAGTCCTGTTCCAGGGGCAGAGGACAGAGCTCTTCAGTCTCTCTTCACTCCCCTCCCTCAGCTCAATGGGCTCATGCCCTGGGGGCTCCTGCTTCCTGGCTGCCTGCTTCTGTTTCTGAATCTGGTCTGTGGAAAGACCACACAGCTGGCTGTGTGCCCTGAGGGCTGGGCTCCACGTGCTGCTCTGGCAGAGGTCCCCCGCTGTTCCCCCACTTTGTGCCCGGTGCTCCTCGGGTGCAACTCAGGAGACTCCCCCGCTTCTGTGAGCCACGGCTCCCAGGGCCCTGGGGCTGCCTCTGGGAGGCTGAAGTTCTTTCACTCTGGCGGGCTGCCCCTCCCACGGGGTGGGGGGGAGCAAAGCCTTTCTGCTCTTTTCCAGGTTACCTTGAGTATGAGAACTGCCTCAATGGGTCCCTTTGTGGGTTCTGTCTCTCAAAAGTTTAGTTAGCGTCCTTAGTTTCAAGTTTTATCACAGAGTGCCTAAGACTGGATCACTTCTTGTCACCATCTTGGCTTTGCCCCCCCCCCCACTTTGAGTTTTTAAAGTAAACTTCAGCCCTTAGAAATGGCACACATTAATTTATCCCAAAATATAAGGGATCAATGATGGCTGAAGATGTATATTTTCCTTGTTTTTTAAAAATGTGTACAAGTGATATTTGTAGATATAATTTGATTATTCAAAATAAGACATATATAATGGAATTTTAGGCACCCTTACAGGTTAATGATGGATAATGTATTGGGTGTGAGGAGGTTTCGAGTTAATGTAACTGGGCTCAAATCCATGTAATTATTGTAGTGTAACTTTGTCCAGGTTAATCCAGGCCTCTAAGTTACATTTTGCTTACCTATTAAAAATGGATTGGTCTTCTCAAGTCTTGTGCTACTCTGGATTCATAATTCTATAGGCTATGTAGAAGATAGAAATCTTTAAGCGATGCTTTGATAGAAATTGCCCCTTTGCACAACTGAATATATCCCTGTTTAGTGATAATTTAATACTGTCTTAAAATACATAGTAATAACTATAACCTGAATCAATAAATTGTCAGTCATTTATTAAGTGCCTACTATGTGTTCAACACTGGGAATGCATATATAAATAAATGAAACAATCCATACCACAAATATTTTTGATCAGATATATCTTCTTAGACTTAAGTTCACTTAAAATATTATGATTGTAGAGCAGCTAGATGGCATAGTGGATAAAGCACAGGCCCTGGAGTCAGGAGTGCCTGGGTTCAAATCCGGTCTCAGACACTTAATAATTACCTAGCTGTGTGGCCTTGGGCAAGCCACTTAACCCCGTTTGCCTTGCAAAAACCTAAAAAAATTAATTAATTTAAACAAACAAATAAATAAATAAATAGAAATAATTAGGATTGTGGTTAGTCTATGATGACTAAGATGAGCCTTCCAAAAATGTAGGATTTTTAAAAGTGTTTACCAAACTATTGCATTTTCAAGGATATCATTTATAAACCAACTTATAATAATAATAATAATAACTCACCAGACAGTACCTTCAGTTTTACTATGAGACAGTTATCATTGCTTCTGTTTTACACAGAAAATGAGATGGGAAGATGTTGAATGATTAATCTGAGCACATGGAGAAAACCAGTTGCAGAGATAAGATTAGAAGATTTGATTTTCAGTTGAATATGTATTTTACTGAGCTAAGCTTATATTTCCAGGTGCATACAGATCTTTTGGAACCTTAGTTAATAGTTTAGTTTCTCCAAGATTTCCTTAACATTTTAGGTTGCAATAAAATCAAGAACTATTCTAGTTTGCAATCTTATGAAGACAAAAGTGGATGAGGCTCCGGTGGAAGTAGTACAGAATTCAGTCCTGAAATTTTCCATGGCATGAAAAATGAATTTGAATATTTGTGTATTTTTTATTCATTTTGGTTGATTCTTGAAGAATGTAATTAATTAGTTGGCTGGAACTTTATTAGTCTGTTTTTCTCTGGTCATTGACAACCAGGTAGATTAGATCATTTTGATATTGATGCCGTATATAAAGCTTACATCTGCTTTGTAATTGATTTCTGAGGCTTGGCTGAGCAGAAGAAACAAGCTTCAGAATATAAATGATATTGTCTCTGTTGGTGGAATTATAAGATGTCATAGCTACAGAGAAGAAAAGAGTATGAACTTGTTATGAAGGTATTTTTAAGTTAGCAATCTAAGGACACAGTAGCAAGGTAATGTAGATGAGCTTAACCCGACACACAGTTAGCTCTAACAATCATAATAGATCTCTACTTTTGCACATGTTCAATCACCAGATCTCATAATTCTTTAACTATATATATTTGGTTTCGTGATCTTTGATGATCTATCACTTGAAACTTATCTCTCTTCTTTCTGTGATAGAAACTATCTTTATATTTTTATGTCAGTTTGCTTGTGATTTCAAAGCATTTTGTCAGTACAAATGAAAGTGCTTCCAGGAAGAAAAAGAATTAAGTCATATTGTCTTACCAATTTTTCACTTTTTAAAGATTTCAAAGGATTTGAAAAGATGAATAAATATTTCTATCCAGGTTCAACCCCTCCCATTTATTACCTCAAAACTTTACATGGTCATTTGAGGGTCAACATAATTCATGAAAATGTCACCAAATTTCCTGAAAGAGAATGGACTTTTTTCACCAAAGAAAGTCAAATTATCACCTATTGGTTTATTAAAGTACTGTAATTTGATATTTTTAATTTTTATTTTTTTATCCATATGCACATGTATATTTTTGTTATAAAATTCCCCACTCCCTCCCCTCAACTGTGAACGGTCAGTTTAGTACTGTATATACATATTTTTGATAAACATGTTAACAGATTAGTCATATTCTGAATGACAAATTAGGATTATGGGAAAGAGATACACAAGAGATAAATTTTGTAAAATGTCTATCAGATTCTGAAGGTTTTTTTTTTGTTTTATGTTTGGTTTTTCTTTCTCTCAATGGGGATCACATCTAATTGTTGTAACATGATCTAATACAGTTGTCCTAGCTCTCTGAACTGCTGAGAGGAGATGCTTCCATCAAGGCTGATCATCTCACGATGTTGCTATTAATGTATATTATTCTCTTGGTTCTGCTCCTTTTGGTCAGCATCAGATCCTATAAGTCATTCCGTGCATATCTAGTACCTGACCATTTAGGTTTTCTTATAGAACCATAATATTCCACTATATTCGTGTGCCATAACTTGTTTAGCCATTCCCCACTTGATGGGAATCCCCTCAATTTCTAATTCTTTGTTACTACAAAAACAATGACTATGAATATTTTGGAACACATAGGACTTTTCTTGTTTTTTAAGGATTTCTTCAGGATATAGGCCTAGAATTGGAATTACTGGGTCAAAGCGTATGAAGAATTTTAATGGTCTTTGGGCATAGTTCCATATTGCTCTCCATAATGGTTGAATTTGCTCACAACTCTATTAGCAATGCATCAATGTCCCAATCTTCCCACAACCTCTCCAACATTGATCATTTTCCCTTTTTTCTCATCTTGGCTAATCTGCTAGGTGTGAAGTGATACCATATAGTTGTTTTAATTTGCATTTCTCTACTCAATAATTTGAGCCAAGATGGCTACATGAAGGCAGCATTTCTTGGGAACTCCTTTCCCACAAAACTCCAAAAGCCATCAAATTATAACTCTAGCCAAAATTTAGAGGGGCAGAACCCACCCAAATACTGAGTCCAAGATAACATAGAAGTTCCAAGGGAAAAGTATACTTCACCAGGACTGGGGGTTGGAAAAAGCCATGGTCTCAGTGAAGCCCCAGAACAGCTTGAAGGGGCAGGGAGAGAATTCTGCTACATGCATGTGGAGTGAGGGAGCACCAGCTGCAGAACCTGCAGTGAGAATCTGGAGAAAGCAGCCTGTATGCACCTCCAGAGCACAGCCCACAGACAGTAAGGGGGTCAAGGAAGACTGCAGAAATTTCTCTGCTCTCCATTGGGGTAGGACTCTGCTATTTGCCCATACTTAGATACAGGTTGCAATTTGGGCTTCCATACTAAGATAGCTGAGCAGGACTCCTCCTTACAGCACCAGAGCAGAGGGAAGTGCTGTGATCCTCTACATATCAAAGCATAGGCAAGAGAGCATAAGACCTTGGAGGAATAAAGGTCCCAGTGGGGTGTCTCCCCCAAAAAATCCCCCAAAGCCTTGGAAGTGCTGTAAAATAGTACTGGACTGAGGAAATGAGTAAACAACAGAAAAAAGAAGAATATGACCATAGATAATTACTTTAGTGGAAGATCAAAACACATACTCAGATGATGACAAAAATTGAAGCTTCCATATCCAAAACCTCCAAGAGAAACAGAAAATGGATTCAGACTATGGATGACCTCAAAAAAGACTTTGAAATGCAATTAAGGGAGGTGGAGTAAAAATAGGGAGGAGAAATGAGAACAATGCAGAAAAATCATGAAAACCAAATCAGCAGCTTGGTGAAATATAAAAAATACTGAAGAAAATGATATGTTAAAAACCAGTTTAGGCCAAATGGAAAAAAGCAAAACAAAAGGCAAATGAGGAGAAGAATGCCTTACAAAGCAGAACTGGCCAGCTGGAACAGGAGATAAGAAAGCTCTCTAAAGAAAATAACTCCTTCAGGGTGGCTAGGTGGTGTAGTGGATAAAGCACTGGCCTTGGAGTCAGGAGTACCTGGGTTCAAATCCGGTCTCAGACACTTAATAATTACCTAGCTGTGTGGCCTTGGGCAAGCCACTTAACCCCATTTACCTTGCAAAAAACCTAAAAAAAGAAAAAAAGAAAATAACTCCTTCAAATGCAAAATGGAACTAAAGGAAGCTGATAACTTTGCAAAAAATCAGGAAGAAATAAAACCCTTTCAAAAAGGCAAAACTTAGAAGAAAATGTGAAATATTTAATTGGAAAAACAACAACCCTCAAAATCAGATCCAGAAGAAATAATTCAAAAATCTTTGGGCTATCTGAAAGCCATGTCCAGGAAAAGGGCCTAGACTTCATGTTTCAAGAAATAATACCTCAAAATTGCCCTGAGATCCTAGAAGAGGGTAAAATAGAAACTGAGGGAATTCACTGGTCATCTTCTGAAAGAGATCGCCAAAGAAAAACTTCCTGGAATATCACAGCCAAATACCAACACTCCCAAATCAAAGAGAAAATTCTAAAAGCTGCCAGAAACAAACCATTCAACTACTGAGGCTCCATAGTCAGGATTACCCATTTATCTATGTCTTTATACAAGTCATTGATTTTAAAAAAAAAGTTAAGAAGCAAAGAACAAAAAAATTGTTTCCATTATATGGAATAATAAGTGACAATTATTTGGAATCAAATATGTCCCAAATTTTATTGCTATAAAACCCACATCGCTTCATCTTTTCCAGAATAGCAGGAGAGATTTTATTCAAATGCTTTAATACCTCTGCTCTAGAAATTAAGGGCTCATAGGGATTGGAATAGGATATTCAGGAAGGCAAAATATCTTGGTTTACTACTGAGAATCAACTATCCAGCAGTACTGAACATCCTCTTACAGGGGAAAAGATGGACTTTCAACAAAACAGGGGACTTTCAAACTTTCCTATTGAAACTACCAGAGCTGAACAGAAAGTTTCATCTCCAAGTTCAGGACTCTGGTGAACCATGGAGAAGGTGGATGAAAAGGACTAACTATTAGGAACTTAATGATATTAAACTATTTATATTCCTGAAGGGGAAGAAGAAATTGATAACTCATATGAACTTTCTCCTTTATAAGAGCTGTTAGAAGAAGCATATATATAGGCAGGGCATAGGAGGGAGCAGAATATAATGTTATGATGTGGTAAAGGGATGGAATCAATGAGTGATAAAGAGAAGTTGTGGGAGGTAGGGAAAGGAGATGAAGAAGAAGCTAAGAAATTTCACCTAAGAATCAAGAAAAAGCTTTTTTCAATGGAGTGGAAAGGGGGTAAGCATGGGGGAATGAGTGAGCCTTCATTCTTATCAGAAATGGCTCAGAGAGGAAATGACATACACACTTAATGGTGTATAGAAATCTATCTTACTCTAGAGATAAATGAGAAGAAAAGGATGGGATAAGGGGAAAGGGGGAGGGAAGCAGGGAATAGGTGATAGAAGAGAGAGAAGATTGAGGGAGAGGGTACTCAGATACAGCACACTTTTGGACAGGGCCAGGATGAAAGGACAGAGAGAGAGAGAGAGAGAGAGAGAGAGAGAGAGAGAGAGAGAGAGAGAGAGAGAGAGAGAATAAAATAAATGAGAGTGGGGAGGAATAGAGTGGAGGGAAATATAAGTCATAATAGCAACTGTGTGAAAAATATTGAAGTAACTTCCCTGGTAGACTTATGATAAAGAAAGGAACTCATCACAGAGACAGAGGCATTGGAATCTGAACACAGACTGAAGTACATTTTTTTTCCTCTCTCACTATTCTTGAGGTTTCTCATCTTCTTGGGGGGAAGGAGGTCTTATGTTTACTCTCACAAAAAATTATTGTAATAATATTAATACATTAAAATTCTCTTAAAATAATGTTTTGGAGCTTTATTCATACGATTATATATAGCCTTAATTTCTTCATTTAATTTCTTCATATCCTTTGACTATTTGTCAATTGGGGAATGACTTGTACCTTTATAAATTTGATTCAATTCTCAATATATTTTTGAAATGAGACCTTTATTAGAACTCCTAGTTGTAAAGATTTGTTTCCTAGCTTTATGCTTTCCTTCTAATTTTGGCAGTACTGATTTTCTTAAATCAAAAAATATTTTTAATATAATATAGTCAAACTCATTTGTTTTCTAGTTTATAATGTACTCTAATTCTTTTTTAGTCATAAATTTATCCCCTTTGCAAAGATCTGATAAAGAATTTATTGGTCTATTAATTTATCTATGGTGTTGCCCTGCATGTCTAAATCCTGAACCCATTTTGACCTTATTTTGGTTTAGGGTTTGAGATATGGGTCTGTATCTAGTTTTTGCCATACTATTTTCCAGTTTTTTTAAAACAATTTTTGTCAAATAGTGAGTTCTTAAAACTGATATCTTTGGGTTTGTCAAACAGCAAATTGCTGTAGTCATTTACTGTGACTTCTTATGAACCTCTCCTAATCCACTGATCCATTATTCTATTTCTTAACCAGTATCAGTCAGAAAGGATTGTAATTTGTGTCAGGGAAAGTTGTATACCAATGAAATTACACATCCTTGAAGTATTGAAATACAGATGAATAGATATGTGGATTAAAAGAATCTTGGGAAGTCTTGTATAAATCACAATTGCTGGGTTGCTGTCATTGATCTTCAAAAGATTGTGGAGAAGAGGAAAGATATTGTAAGACTGGAAAAGAGCAAATGTCCTAATTTTCATAAGAGAGAAAAGAATAGAATCTCAAAGTTCTCAGGCAGTGAGATTTACTGTTATTACCTGGAAAACTTCTAGAAGTCATTATTATTGGCAATATTAGTGAACACTTAAAAAGTCATCACAAACAGTCAGCATAGCTTCAGCCAGAGTCTATCACACCAGATGACCTTCATTTCAAATTTCTAGAGCAGAGGAATTAAAACAATCTGAATAAAATTTCTCTTGCTATTCTGGAAAATATGAAGGGATGTGGGTTTTATGACAATAAAATTTTGGGTTATTTTGGAACATATTTGATTCCAAATAATTGTCACTTATTATTGCATATCATGGAAACAATTTTTTTGTTCTTAGTTCCTTAACATGTTTTTAAATCAATGACTTGTATAAAGACATAGATAAATATTTATTAACTTTTCAGATGACACCAAACTACTAGGAGAGTTTCTGCATACACTGGCTGACAGAAAATACACACACACGTATATATATATATATATATATATATATATATATATATATATATATATATGAATATATATAAAGTTTTAATCATGGGTTCAAAAGATCTTAAGTACCAATGGGTCAAGTGTGGCTAAACAAAAGCTCATCTGAAAATGATCTTAAGATCTGTGTGGACTTTATCTCTCTTTAAGTCACCAGTGTTAAATGTCAGTGAATAATGGTAATATGGACTTGAAATACTAGAAGCACACAAGACCTTGGACATTGCTGAAAGCACTGGGAAAACAGAGAATTATTAGCCTAATTAAAGTGAGGAACAAAAAATATAAGGGAAAAATCAGGAAGAATATAGGAAGGAGTAATAATATATAATGTACAAAAATATTTTATCATAGTAAATTTTTTTTGCTGATGCAGAGATAGTATAGAGTAATTTCAACTGGATAGAGAGAAGAGATAGCACATAGTGGTATACTTGGGACTCAAGAGGCTAGGAGAAGAGTCTACCTTTTTCTTGTTGCATGTGTAGTTGTAATATGTGATGACATCGTGATCCACAGGCAGAAGTAGAATCACAAAGAAGTTACTGCACAGGGCCTTGTAGTCAGGAGGACAGGAGTTCAAATCTGACCTCAGTCATTTGACATTTACCAGCTGTGTGACTTTAGGCAAGTGATTTAACACATCCAGGTCTATCCAGGTCCATCTCCAATCATCCTGATTCGTATCTGGCCACTGGACCTAGATAGTGCTGAAGGTGAACGTGAAGTAGGTAACTTAGCACAGCAGCCCCTCACTCACATCAAATTCATGTGCTTGTCATAGCATCATCTCCCTGAGGTCATGGTCTTCTTTGAAAATGAAGGACAGGGCTGGCTAGGTGGCATAGTGGATAAAGCACCGGCCCTGGAGTCAGGAGTACCTGGGTTCAAATCCGGTCTCAGACACTTAATTACCTAGCTGAGTGGCCTTGGGCAAGCCACTTAACCCCTTTTGCCTTGCAACAAAACAAAAACAAAAACAAAAACAAAAAGAAAATAAAGGACAACCCTCCCCCCATCATAAGACAGAAATCTTACAATAAACTAATAAACTCTCTTCAGGAATTTGGCCATTTTGGACAACTTCTTAAAACTTGGGTTGTATTTCTTGGTACTAACTCTCATTATAGAAGGGAGAAGTGGTTGGAATTTTGGAAGGACCTGTTTCATAGGGAACAAGAAGGATCATGTACCTAGAATAGATTCTGTGAACACCTGAAACTAGAGAAGGTGTAAGAGGAAGTTGGTGAGAGTGAGACAACTATTCTATCTTTTACCCTTTCTCATGTCAGTTCTGGAATGGCTTGGGTTAAGGGAAAGAGAGAGAAGGGAAGGCTAGGAGGAAAAAAAATTCAAAATATAAAATTTCAATTTCAAGTAGTTCAAAATACTTACATTTTAAAATTAGTGACCAAGAACTGAATTCAAATCCAGGTTCAGTGCATTTAGTCAATTAATCTCTCTTTGCTTCAGTTTCCTTATCTATAAAATGGGCATAATAACTGCACCTGTCTCTCAGGGTTATTGTCAGGATAAAATGAAGTAATGATTGTAGATTACTTATCACAGTACCAGCACATAGAAAGAGTTATTTACTAGTTAACTTTCATTATTATTAAAAAACTGGGGAGTGGCTAGGTGGCACAGCAGATAGAGCACTGGCCTTGGAGTCAGGAGTACCTGAGTTCAAATCCGGCCTCAGACACTTAATGATTACCTAGCTGTGTAGCCTTGGGCAAGCCACTTAACCCCATTGCCTTGCAAAAACTAAAAAACAAAAACAAAACAAAAGAAAACAAAAAACTGTTGAAAGGATACAATCAGTGAAGATAAACTAGGAAGTAAAACTTTCAAATAGTTAAAAATCTATCACATACTACCAAGCAAAATATGATTTTCAAGCTATAAATGGAACCACTAAAACCTGTAACTCTTATGGATGAATGATTAAATGATGTCAATAAAGTTTATATGAGAAGAATTTGTTCTTTTTTTCTCATTTGTTGTTGGAAAATCAGTCTGAAGACTGCTTTGATTGCATTCTAAAATGTTGATCATGTTGTCTAATTGTGGTCATTATGCTCAATGAAATTATCTATTGTTCATCTTATTCCCCTTCACTGTTATTGTTAATTATGAATTTTCTTCCAATCTAATCTTTTATGTTTCCTTCCTTTGCCATTTACCTACTCTCTCTTTACAGATAAGAAGAGGAACATGCAACCAAAGTTTGACCAGTACCCATACACTATGTATGATACAAACAATTTTCACTCTCCTGTTCACTTTTTCTTAACTATAACCTAATTGCAGATTCTTGCCTTTTCAAACCATATCTCACAATTTCCCCTGTGAACTAAGGATTTATTTATGACTAATGCCTCCCTAAGATTACTTTCTTTTTGCCCACTTTTCCAGTTGAGTTGAATGTATTTCTATACCAAATTCTTTATGCATGTGTCTGTGAGCATTTGAGGGTGTGTTCTACCCTCCTCTGATCAAATCTAAAAAAATGTATGTTCATGTATGTGTGTGTTCTGTCTTCCTTTGACTTAATGTGATGAAAGTGAGGTTCAAGTGGCATTTGCACCTTGACTCCCTCTTTGTTGGTTTGATTTCTATTGATACCTTGAAAATTAAGTTTAAAAGATAATGCATTTCTCCCTTTCCTATATTTTTTTCTTCCCCAGTATATTCTTTCTCCTAATCCTTTCTATTTGAAGACATAAAACTATTTTTAAAAAAAGTTACTCTTTGGTCTTCCATCTTATTTGTCTAGTTCTCTGACATATAATTACATTTATGATTATAAAGGAATGATGCTCTCATCTCCAACACCATCTTCTTTCCAAGTTTATAAAAACTTCATCCTTACAAATTATTTTCTATTGAACAATTATATTTTACCTTTTTATATTTCTCTTTTTTTCCTCATGTTTGTATTTCAAAGTTTCTGGCCAGTTCCAATTTTTTTTTAATCTGGAATACTTAGAAGTCCTCTGTTTCATTAAAGGTTCATTTCTCCTCTGTAGGATTAAATTCAGTTTTTCTGAGTCAGTCAACAGTCGGTCAACAAATATCATATTAAGGCATTACTATTACATACCAGTTGGTGTACCAAATACAAAGAAGGGGCAAAATATTCCTTTCAAGGATCCCATGCCCAAATGGAGGAAATAACAAGCAAAAAATATAAATTCAACTTTCCTTGACTGTAAGACTATAGCTTTTGCCTTTTAGAATACCATAGTCAGTACTGGAATACTGTCTTGAGCCATGGAATTATAAATTTTCACTGAGTTTGGTGCCCAAGGTATATGCAATCTGCACAAGGCTGTGATCTTTTAACTGATGCCCTAGGCTTTCTAGCCTCCAGGTCCTGTTTTGGTTTTTACATCACAGCTAGGGATTTACTCTTGGGTATTATTCCAGTAGAGAATAATTTCTGTTATTTTGCAGGAAGACTCAGCAAATTCAGAGCAACTGTGATGCTTTTTTTAAATCTATAACTGAATGGTCAAGTTATTATGGATATGTTGCTTTCCTAGGACTGTTATGTGCCAGGGGTTGAGTTCACAGTCTCTGATCAACCCAGGGTTGCTAACCTAACAGCAAACTTTAGTTTTCTCTCTGCTCTCCTGGATCCTCTGGGAGATCCTGGTACTGCTGTCTTGAGTGAAGGACTGAGTCTCTGATCTTCTATGGGTGTCTTTTCTGAGAACATCCTATTCCCCTAAAGAAATGTTCTGTCTCTCTACAAACACTGCATGCATGGTCAAGTCTGTGATTGGTTGTTGGGATTCTGATTTTGCTGCCTGGTTCAGACTACTGAGTGCTGAATTTAAGGTCCCAGTCTAGCTTTGATCACTTGCTTCCTTGGTAATTTTCCCATAGGTCAAGTCTATGATTTTAAGTCTGGCAGGTGTCTCTCTATGATTTTCTTTTCAGTTCCCAATCACTGCTTGATATGTATTTCTTCTTTGATGTTTATTGGTATAATTGTGGGGGGAGATGAGATATAACATTTCCTCTTTTATTTAACTTGTTTGGTTCTTTTTTAGGTTTACAATTTTGATTAGTTACCATCTTTGCTATTAATTTTAAAATTTAATTCTTCATACATAATACCCTTGTAAATTAAATGTCAGTGCATGAAAAGAGAGATATGAAGAATTCAAAGTATATGAAAATAATCAAGTCATATTTATCAGCTATCATATTTATTCTGATAACTCTTAAGCCATTGCTGATTTCTTACCTCATTTTAAGTAACTCCAGGATGTGTACATTTGAATGATCTTTAGCATATCAAAACCAGTAAATCTAAAGCAACCTTTGTGTTTTTCTTTTAAAAATAATAATCATTTTTCCAAAATTTCCCAATTCTGTCATTGCTACTAGCTTCATCACACTCTTTGACACTTAAGGATTTGTCATAATCATTAATACTTCCATTTTTTCATTTGTTATTATCTAACTTTTCACATGATCTATGGATTCTACATTAAAAATTTATCTTAATGTGGTGTGAACTGTAACTGTTTCCTTAATGGTTTTTAAAAATCTTTTAAATTCTTTTTAAAATAGTATTTTATTTTCTCCCAATTACACTTTGCAAAAATTTTAGCATTCATTTTCATGAGATTTTGAATTCCAAATGTTTCTTCCTCCACTCTCTTCTTCTGAAAATGGTAGACTGATACAGTCTATACTTGAGCTATTACATAAAACATATTGTAGAAGAATAAATAGTCCAAAAAGAAAAAAAATGAGAAATATTAAAGTAATTGATTAGCAATCAAAGTCTATCAATTCTTTATCTGGAGATGGATAGTATTTTCCTTTGTGAGCAATTTTTAGTTATCTTGGAAAACTGAGAAGACCTGCTTTGACCCTAGTTTATTATCTCACAATGTTGCTGATAGTGTTTTCATTGTTTTCCTGTTATGCTCATTTCACTTTGCATCAGTTCACAAACTCTTTCCAGGATTTTCTGAAATCTGTTCACCTAGTTGGCATCCTATTATTTTCCAGTTTTCCCAGTAGTTTTGGTGAAATAATGAATTCTTATCCCTAAAACTGGGGTCTCTAGGTTTATCAAACACTAACTTGCTATGGTCATTTACCCTTATGTCTTGTGTACCTAATCTATTCCACTAAGCCATCCCTCATTTTCTTAGTCAGTACCAGAAAATTTTGATGATTATTGCTTTACAATATATTTTGACATCTGATATTGCTAGGCTACCTTTCTTTGTATTTTTTCATCAATTCCCTAAACATTCTTTGATGTTTTGTTCTTCGAGCTGAATTTTGTTGTTATTTTTTCTAGTTGTAAAATAATTCTTTGGTAGGGCACAGAATATTTTATCATTTTATCATTTCATCATATTGGCTCAACCTATCCATGAGCAATTGATATTTTTCTATTGGTTAAGTTGTGACTTTATCTGTGTGAAAAGTGTTTTGTATTTGTGTTCATAGAGTTCCTTGGTTTTTCCTGATCAGTAGATTCTCAAGTGTTTTATGTTATTTACAGGTATTTTAAATGGAACTTCTCTTTCTCTTGCTGTTGGACTTTGTGGGGTTTATAGAGAAATGCTGATGATTTATGTACTTTTACCTTATATCCTACAACTTTCCTAAAATTGTTAATTATTTCAAGTTATTTTTTAGTTAATTTTCTAGATTCTCTAAGTATACTATCATATCATCTGCTGAAAGTGACACTTTTGTTTCATCATTGTTTATTCTAATTCCTTTGATTTCTTTTTATTCTCTTATTGTTATAGTGAACATTTTTAGTACTATAGTGATAATGAAAATGTTTACTTCTCCCTTGAACTTATTTGGAAAGTTTTTACTTTGTACCCATCAGAGATAATGCTTACTAATAGTTTTAGATAAGCTCTGGCTATCATTTTAAGGAACACTCCTTTATTCCTATGATTTCTAGTGTTTTTAATAGGAACAGGTGCTTTAATTTATCAACAGATTTTTCCAGCATCTGTTGAGTTATCACAGGATTTATATTGAGTTTCTTATCAACGTGGTCAGTTATATTGATTATTTTCCTAATTTTGAATTCACCCTACATTCCTGTTATAAATTCCATCTGGTCATAGAATATAATCCTTTGCTAGTATTTTGTTCAAATTTTTTTTCAACAATATGCATTAATGAAGTTGTTCTATAATTTTCTTTCTCTCTTTTAACTCTTCATGTTTTAAGTATCAGCACCATATTTTTCTGATAAAAAGAGTTTGATAGAACTCTAGCTATTTTTCCAAATAGTTTATACAGTATTGAAACATTATTGCTCTTTAAATGTTTTGATGGAATTTATTAATGAATCAATGATCATGGGGATTTTTTTTAGGTAGTTCTCTAATGACTTGTTCCATTTCCTTTTCTAAGATGCTATTATTTAAGCATTCTATTTCCTGGACTGCTAATTTAAGTAATTTATATTTTCATAATTATTTCTTTGTTTCACTCAGATTTTCATATTTATTAGAATTTGATTGGACAAAATTTTTTTCTTTTTGTTTTTTGCAAGGCAACGGGGTTAAGCGGCTTGCCCAAGGCCACACAGCTAAGTAATATTAAATGTCTGAGCTCACATTTGAACTCAGGTCCTCCTGACTCTAGGTCCAGTGTTCTATGCACTCCACCACCTAGCTGTCCCTAACAAAATATTTTTTTAATGATTTCTTTAATTTCTTCTTCATTGGTAGTGATAACACTGGTGGTGATTAAAAGAATGATTTTACTTTTAATTTTCATACTGGATCTTCGGTTTTCTTTTTGTAAAAAAATCAAATTAAACACAAAATTAGTGATCTTATTTGTTTTTTAAAGTATCATTTCCTAGATTTATATATTAGCACAATATATTTTTTACTTTCAATCTTATTAATCTTACCTTTCAAGATTTCCAGTTTGGTTCTCAACTGGGGATTTTTAATTTGGTCTTTTTTCAAGTTTTTTTTAATTGCATGTTCAATTCATTGCTTTGTTCCATTTTCATTTTCATTTATAAATTTATAGAAATAATTTTGCTCCTAAGTACTTCTTTGATTGCATTCCATAAATTTTGGTATGTTGTCTCATTGTCTTTTTTCTCTAATGAAATTATTGCTTCTATGATTTATTCTTTGATCAAGGTATTCTATAAGATTAGATTATTTGGTTTTGAAATAATTTTAATCTATCTTTCCACTTCCATATTTTGAATTAAATTATTAATGCATTATGATCTAAAAAGAATAAATTTAATATCTCCACCTGTCTTCATTTGATTGTGATGATTTATGCCCCATTATATGTTCAGTTTTTGTATAGGTATCATGTGCTGCTGAGAACAAGGTATATTCTTTCTGTTCTTTTTCAGTTTTCTCCAAAAGACTGTCACATATCATTTTTCTAATATTCTGTTTACCTCTTTAACTTCCTTATTGTCTATTTTTTGCTTGGATTTGTTTATATAAGGGGAGAGTTTAAAAACCCCTTCTACAGCTTTCTGTTTCTTCCTGTGACTTGACTTTTCTTTTAAGAATTTGTTATATATACTTTTGCTTCATTGTCTTTGGTATCTTTTAGCAAGAAGTAGTTTTTTGCCTTATCTTTTTTAATTAGTTCAATTTTTACCTTTACTTTGTCAGAGATTAAGATTGCTACCACTGCTTTTTTTCACTCCAACTGAATCATAATAGATTTTGTTCCAATCCCTTACCTTTACTTGTATGTTTTCCTGTTTCAAGTGTGTTTCTTGTAAACAACATATTGTAGGATTCTAGTTTTTAATCAACTCTATTGTTCACTTTTGCTTTATGGGACAATTCATCCCATTTATGATTAAAATTATTACCTATTTTCTTCCATTCTATTCTTCCTCCTGTTTGTCCTGTCTCTTCTTTCACCCTTTCCCTCCTCACCAGTGCTTTACTTCTTTCTACCACCTCTCCAGACCTGCTCTCCCTTCTGTTCCCCCTACATTTAATGTATACACACACACACACACACACACACACACATAGGTTTCTACATTCAACTATTATGTCTCTTATTTGTTCTTTGGACTAGTACTGGTGAAAGTAAGGTTTAATCAATGCTCCTTATTCATTCTTCCATCTTTCCGTCCACTGTAATAGGTCTTTTGTGACTCTTCAGATGAAATAATTAACTCCATTTTACCTTTCCCTCTTGCATCCATTTTACTCCTCTTTCTCATTCCTTAATTGTTTTTTATGCCATTACTTTAAATTCACCTTATACCTATACTCTGTGTGTGTGTGTGTGTGTGTGTGTGTGTGTGTGTGTGTGTGTATATATATATATATATATATATATAATATACATACATATATTTCTTCTAGTTGCACCATTAGTGATCCAATTTTAAAGAATTATAAGTATTATCTTCCCTTGTAGGGAAGTAAACAGTTTAGCTCTATTGAATCCCTCAAATCCTCCCTCACTCCTGTTTTACCTGCTTATTCTTCTCTTGGGTCTTGATATTGAAAATCAAATATTTGGTTTAGATTTGGTCTTCTCTTGTTCTTTTTTTAATTAATTAGTTTACTTTTAAAGTTTATTTATACATTACTAAAAGTCTTGTAAGAGTAAACATAATCCCCCCCACAAAAATAAAAAAATCTCAAGAGAAATAAAGTGAAAGAAAGAGAAAAAAATGTGCTTCAGTCTGTGTTCTGATACCATCATCTCTGTTTCTGTGGTGGATTGCATTCTTTATCATAAATCCATCAGAGAGGTTACTTCCACAGTTTATGTTGCTGATTGTAATTCCCTCCATCCATTTTTTCCCACTACCAATTATTATATTTTCTCTCTCCTATCACTCTCTCCCACATCAAAAGTGTACTGTGGGACAGCTGAGTGGCACAGTGGGCAGAGCACCAGCCCTGGTGTCAAGAGGCCCCAGGTCAACATCCCACCCCAAAGTCCCAGCACCCACCCACCCATCCCTGTGGTCCCAGACAGACCATCCAATCCCATCACCTTTCAAAAAGTACGAGAAAATATATTTTATCTGACTATCCTCTCCCATGATCTACCTTCTCCTCTATTCCCTCCCTTCTCCCTCCTTTCCCCCATTCCCTTTTCTCCCATCCCCTTTCTCTCCTTTTTCTTCTAGATTTCTATGCCCTAATAAATATATATATATATATATATATATATATATATATATATATATATATATGTGTGTGTGTGTGTGTGTGTGTGTGTGTGTATGTGTGTATATACATACATACATATATATATATATATATATGTTTCCTTTCTAAATCATTTCTGATGAGAATGAAGCTCCCTTATTCCCCCCTCACCTTCCCCTTCCATACCATTGCAAAAGCTATTTCTTGACTTTCTTATATGAAATATTTTAGTCTATTCAACCTCTCCTTTCCATTTCTTCTAGTACATTTCCTTTTCACCCATTGACTCCATTTAAAAAATATATTATACCTTCAAATTTTACTCTCTCCTCTGTGTTGCTTATAAAAGTTCCCAACTGCTCTAATAAAATGAGAAGGTTCATGAGTATTATCTGTATCATCTTTCCATACAGGAATATATGCAGGTCACCATCATTAAGTCCCTCATAATTTACCTTTCTTGGCCCGCCTCTCTATGCTACACCTGAGTACTGTACTTGAATATCAAACTTTCTCTTGAGCTATGGTTGTTTCAAGAAGAACATTTAAAATTCCCCTGTTTCATTGAAAGGCTATGTTTTTCCCTGGAGGAGCATGTTCAGTTTTGCTGGGTAGTTGATTCTCTGTTGCATTATAAGCTCTTTTGCCTTCCAGAATATTATATTCCAAGCCCTATGAGCCCTTAATGTGGATGGTGCTAAATCCTGTGTGATCCTGACTGTGGCTCAACAATATTTGAATTGTTTTATTCTGGCTGCTTGTAGTATTTTCTAGTAATATTTTATTGCTGGGAGTATGGATCTCTTTCAGGAGGAGATCAGTGGATTCTCTCAATTACCATTTTGCCCTCTGCTTCTAAGATATCAGTGCAATTTTCCTGTAGAGATTCCTTAAAAATGAAGTGAAGGCTCTTTTCCTGATCATGACTTTCAGGTAGCCCGTTTATTTCTAAATTATCTCTTCTAGATCTGTTTTCCAGATCCATTGTTTTTTCAATAAGATATTTCATGTTTTCTTCTAGTTTTTCATTCTTTTGATATTGTCTTATTGTCTTGATTCTTCGCAAAGTCATCAGCTTCTTTTAGCTCCACTCTACATTTGATGGATTTGTTTTCTTCAGAGTGCTTTCTTATCTCCTTTCCCATCTAGTCAGTTCTGCTTTTTAAGATATTTTTCTCCACATTAACTTTTTGAATTGTTTTTTCCATTTGACCTAAACTAGTTTTTAGTATGTTATTTTCTTCATAATTTTTTTTGGATCTCCTTGACTAAGCTGTTGATTTGGTTTTAATGCTTTTTCCTGCATCTCTCTCATTTCTCTTCCAAATTTTTTCTCTACCTCCCTTGATTTTCAAAATCTTTTTTTGAGCTCTGAAATAGCCTCAGCCCAAGCCTATATTTCTTGGAGGATTTTAGATGCAGGAACTGGAACTTTCTTGCCTTCTGATTGTGTGCTTTCATTCTCCATGGGACCAAAGTAATTGTCTATGATCAGGTTCCATTTTTTTTCCTGTTTATTCATTTCCCCAGCCTGTGCCTGTTTTTGGTGTGTTTCCTGGGCTTTTCAGTATTATTGGGACACCCCCACAAGGACCTCATTATATGAGGCTCTGACTGCTCTCCTACCTGTGCACTGGTCTATGGATGTCAATAGGGAGCTCTCAGACTGCGACCAGGTTCTGAATATGGACAAAGCACAAGGTCCTGTCCCAGGGCCAGAAGAGAGACATTGACAGTCTCCCCCACCCCCACACACACCCTTTCCTTCTGTGGGATTAGCACTCTCATTGCAGATGCCTGATGGCTCCCTGCCAGGTTGTTCTGTGTGCCTGCTTCTATTTCCTGGGATCTGTGTTGCGCTGAGAACTGCAGCTTTGCTGATAGCTGCAGCTGCACTGAGGGACATGCTGGCTCCCACTCTGGCAGAATTTTCCACACTACTCTTTGAAGTTGTTTTGTGTTCCCTGGGTTGCCAGGTCAGAAAATTGTTTCTGCTTCCAGGAGCTGATGCTCCCCATGTCCCAGGCATCTAGGTGTCCAGTGGGATGTTCTGGGAAGACTGAAGCTTCTTCACTCTGGTGCAATGATCCAGCTTGTGATGCCACTGTCTCCACCCCTGTAGAACATATCTCATGATTTTCCAGGCTACCTTGGCCTGGAGAACTGCCTCACTGACTTTTTCTGTTGTTTCTGTCTCTCAAAAATTCAGTTAGGGACATAATTCTAAGGTTTTTGGAATATTTTTTACAGAGCTCCTAGGAAAGACTGTTCCATGCTGCTATCTTGGCTCTACCCCCTGATTTGGTCTTCTCTTTATGAAAATTTGAAATCTTTTAAATTCATTAAATGATTTTCTTCCCTTGATGTCATATGCTTAATCCTTCCAGGTAAATGATTCTTGATTGTAGTTGTAATTCTTTTCCTTCTGAAATATCAAGTTTCATGACCCTTGATTCTTTAATGCTACAGCATTAAAGTCCTATAATATTATGATATTTGAATTGTTTCTTTCTGTTCTCCTGTTGTATTCTGAAAATTGGCTATAATGTTTTCTGGAGTTTTTATTTTAGGATATCTTTCCTGAGGTGATAGGTAAATTCTTTCAGTTCCTATTTTGCTCCCTGGAAGGGTATCTAGGTAGCACAGGTTAATGCACTGGTTCTGGAGTCAGAAGGACTATAGTTTGAATCTGGCCTCAGACAACTGACACTAAACAGCTGTGTGATCCTGAGCAAGTCACTTATTCCTGATTGCATCACATCCAGAGCCATCTCCAGTCATCCTGATTCTTATCTGGTCACTGGATCCAGATATCTCTAGAGGAGAAAGTGAGGCCAGTGACATATCAAAGTCACCCACTCAAATTAAATTCGTGTGCGAGTCATGGCAATACCTCCCTGATGGCATGATCTTCTTTGAGAATGAAGGACAAACATTATTATGCTTTCTAGATCTAGGACATCAGTGCAGTTATCCTTGATAATTTCTTGAAAGCTGCTGTAACAGATTCTCCTTTTGATTATGGCTGGTATTGTTTGATTATATATTCTGATATTGTCTCTCTTTGATCTATTTTTTCAGTTTAGTTGTTTTTCCCATGTGGTATTTAACATTATCTTCCAAATTTTTCATTCTTTTGAATTTATTTAATTGATTCTTGGTGTCTCAAAATCTTTAGTTTCCACTTGCTCAATTCTAACTTTTAAGGAATAATTTTTCCTCATTTCCTTTTGTGCTTTCTTTTCCATGTGGCCAATTCTACTTTTTTGTTAAGCAGTTGCTTACTTTTCCCATTTTTATCATCCTCTTTTATATTATTTTCAGGTCCTTTGTGAACTTTTTCATGAGTTTTTTCCTGGGCTTCAGACCACTTTCCATTTTTCTATGTATGCTGCCATTGGTGTTCTCTTCTGAGTTTGTGTCTTGGTCTACCCTGTCACTATGGTAACTTTCTGTGGTCACATTATTTTGTTGTTGTTTGCTTATCTTTTTTGTTTTTTCCTTTCTTTTAAATTTGAGTTCAGCTTCCAGGGTGAAAGGGATACCATTTTAGGCTTCTTGTGCCAGTGACTACAGGTTGTTTACCTGTTGCTGTGCTGATGTGTCTCTGGGGTCTATGGGGGACACTCAAATTTGGTCCTGCACTGAGGAGGTACTGGAAAGGGTGGCTTATTGAAACCATAGGAATCTGGCAGCTTCCTTGGTGCAGAACTTGGGTCCTAGTGATGATGACTTGCATGTGCTAAGGTCCAGTAGGGGGTAATTCTAAGGTTCCCTGGGACTACAGTATTGGAGTGCTTGGTGCACTGTTTTCTGGAGGATGCCCACCTGCATGAGTCTGGGCTGCAGCATATGGAAGTATGGTTACTAAAGGATGCTTCTCCACCTGGGGCTATGCCACACTGTTTGGAAGTCTGTCAGTTAGAGGATGCCCATCTGCCTGGGGCTGCGCTGACCTATGTGGTGACTCTCAGAACTGGACTCTGTCTATTCTCCTGGCAATGGTGAGGCTTGTGAGGAAGACTGGTGTGGGCATTTGTGAGCTTGAGCACATTAAGACTTAAGAGCTCCCCATGTTTTACTGAGGTGGGGTTTGCTGCTGTCTTTCTGGATATTTCCTGTCTAATTATGCTATTCTATTTTTTTATCAGTTAGATGAACTTTTCCTGTGATGGTTTCTGTTATTAGAGGATTTGTCTTGAGGTATTTTTATGACTTCTTGGGGGTGAATATGCAATGGTTATAGAGACTTACTGTGTATTCTGTCATCTTGGTTCCAGAAAGTAATTCATTAAGTCTATTTTAAAACCTTTGTAAGTTCTATTTACATTTTAAATGAAAACTCTCTGTCCTTTTCCTTCTAAAAAAGAGTTATTTACTATTTTTTTGAAAGTCACTTTTGTTATATACTCTTTCAGGAAGTCTTTTCGACTAGAAAATAATTTGTATGTGGGAGTGTATATGCATTTGTGAGTGATAGTTGCTAAGAAAATGAATGTATGTAAATTTAAGTTATATGAAAAGTCAAGATATTGATTAAAAGAATCAGAAAGCTGAAGTTAGCAAGGCATAAAACTAATTGGTGGAGGGAGGAAGAGATAATGAGTTATCTTTATTTATTTATTTATTTACTTTGCTGATCAAAAGGGTTACAATTACTATGAATTTTTATATTTTTCTTTCTGTAACTCATTTTATTCTGGAAACACAAAGGCTGGTGGATGAAGTTATCTTGTTTGGGAATTATAAGATATAAGGATGCTAAAGTCAATTGGGTGTCCATATCTGTAAAATTAATATGGAACTTATCCAAGGTCATATATCTAGTTAGTGTCAAAAGTCTGAAATTAGCTTTGAACTCAGGTCCATCTGACTGCAGGGTTAATGGTCTACACACTGCACCACCTAACTGCCCTTAAATTATTTAGCCTTGGTTGCCTCACATCTAGGATCATCTCTAGTCATCCTGATCCATATCTGACCGCTGGACCCACATGATTCCAGAAGAGAAATGAGACTGGTGACAGCATAGCACCCTCTCATGCAAATCCAATTCATATGCATGTCATGGCATTGATAACAAAGTCTTCTTTAAGAAGAAGGACAAATAACAGCCAATATGGGGTGGCATAAAGAGTAAATAGCTTGCTTCATTCTTAAGAAAGTATGAATCAGCTTAGATAAACACCACTGATAAAGTTTTTGAGTGTTGTGCCACAACCCCATTTCCCCATAAGTCCTGTCATTTATATTATGTGATTTTGCATAGCTAGTCATTTTTAATAACAAATTTCTCATAAAGCAGAGTTAGTTGTATTGATTTAATTAGTATTCTCAGAACACAAGGTGAGAAACTAAAGTCAAGGGAGGGAATTTCAGGGGATGAGGAGTCGGGATATATTATTTTTGCCTCAATATTTGACGAGCTGTCCTGTGAAGAAATATTCAACTTGTTCCATTTGATCCCAGAGGATAGAGCTAGAAGCAGTGAATAAACGTTTAGAAAAAGGCAAATTTGGAATTTTTGTTATAAAATGACTGAAAAAATTACACTTATACATAAATGGAATAGTGTGCCATGGGACATATATAGACAGGGTGACTTTTTGTCAAGTATGCTGGAGTAAAAATTCTTTGTAAATGTAAATTCTATAATTCTGAGATAAGTCAGGGAAGATAAGTTGTTACAGAAAGTGGAAGTCTGTGAGTGCCAAGATTGGATAAAACCCACATTCATCCTTGTACGATTTAAGAATTAGACCTGGGCAGAAAGGACCAATTAAGGATTATCAAAACTTATACACAATTTCTCAGTTGGCATATAGACCACTTCCTTGCTCCTATTCAATTTTGAGTTTAGCCCAAAGTTCTTTCCTGCTAAGATATATAGATTATCCATCCTATTTCATGTGATGATGTGGATAATATGACTTTTTTATTAGTGTATTTGATTTTATGAAGATTACTGAGTCAATCTGTTTTGAGTATCTGTCAATTGCACTGAAGCAGTTTCAGTGTTACATGGAAGAATGACTTATTTTTCCAATAGTATGGGATATTCTTAACCAATGGCAAGCATCTTTAGTGGCCATATGTATCCCTCTTTTATGCCTTACTTGATAGTGACTTTTTTTATGGCACAAAGTTATATCCATATTTGTACTAATCAAGAAATCTATTGTATTAATATATGCATCTTGCTGGAGGAGAGTAATTAAGTTAAATTTTGACTAATTGAGTCAAATGCATTTCTATAGGTAGTAAAGAATAACAAGGGGCAACTGTCTCATTTTACAGCGTAGGAAACTGCCTGAGAGAGCAAATTAGGAGCTTACCACTATAAAGAGACCTATTCAAAATGTTATGAGCAAATGTGATTTTTTAAAATTTCTGTTTATGTGACCATGGAACTATCATTTGCAGAAAATAATTTGGTTGCTATTCTCTCATCAAATTTTCATTAAAGACACTTGATTCTTACATATATTTTGTAAAGATTTTATTGATATGCAAAAGAAGGCATATGAGTTGTTAGCTACTGATATCTTCTCTGTTGTCAACTTTGTCATAATTATATTTTCCCTGATACTCATTCTATGGGAATCTTACCTTTAATTTTTTTCTAATTTTATTTATTTAAGGTAATGGAGTTAAGTGACTTGCCTAAGGTCACACAGCTAGGTAATTATAAACTGTCTGTGGTCGCATTTGAATTCAGGTCCTCCTGAGTCCAGGACTGGTGCATCTATCCACTGTGCCATTTAGCTGCTCCCAAATCTTACCTTTTCAAAAGAAAAACTTTTGAAAATTGTTTACCAGGTCTTGTAAAACTATGGACATCCTCTGTGTGTATGTGTGTGTGTGTGTGTGTGTGTGTGTGTATGTGTGTGTGTGTGTATGTGTGTGTGTGTATGTGATCTAGCATTATTCCAAACTTCATTTTCTAAAATTGTCATTTCCATGTTATCATATAATGCTTAAGGTATTGGCTTTTTTAGAGTTCAAAGTTGTTGATAAATCCTAGGAATGTTCCATTTTATAGCTATTTCCTGACCTTCTAACATTTCTTTCTATAGAACTTAGTATAATATGACCTTTATGAGGTCTCATGCTATACTTGCTTTCACAAAATTATAAAATGATAATGTCAGTCAGATTTATTATTATCTTTTTTTTTTTTTTTGCAAGGCAAATAGGGTTAGGGTTAAGTGGCTTGCCCAAGGCCACAGAGCTAGGTAATTATTAAGTGTCTGAGACCGGATTTGAACTTAGGTACTCCTGACTCCAGGGCTGGTGCTCTATCTACTGCTCCACCTAGCTGCCCAGATTTATTTTTATCTTATTTTTACTGACTCTAATTGAGGAAATCATTCAGGGTCAAACTCTATTTTCTGCAGGGTACCTTTCTTGATCCTTTTCCCAATCACCTAATTTACAAAGCCAATGCCTATCCTCTGAGAATACTTACATACCTGTGTTCTGTTTATAATCATTTGTTTATTGTCTCTTTTATTAGAATATGAACTCCTTGAGAGGAAGAACCATAATTTTTTTTACCTTGCTTTATATTCCTAGTACCTGATACATATTAATAAATGCTTGTGGACTAACTAGATCTTCATCATCTTGTTCCTATATTTTATTAAAATATCTTCCTAACTCTACTCCCCAACTCCAGTTTTTCCTCTTTCCCTACCACATTTCTTCTGCTCAGAAGCTTAATTTGGATGCTATAACAGATTATTCTTTTCAGATTATTATATTCATTGTACTTAAGAATGCATAATAGCTTCCCATTGTTCAAATAATTGTATTTATATATAGTGTGTATAAGCATATTTATATACATATATGTGTAGATATTTAAACACGCAAATATACACTTATATTATACAATCAGGATGTATAAATCTGACATTCAAGACTCACAATACTTTGATCCCATATTATTTATTCAAACTTTTCTTCCATTTACTCATCACTTGAAACCTCTAATATAGGAAAGTTAATTTCCAGTTAGGTCTATATCCAAAATAATAACACAATGTATGGGCTTACTGGAGCCTACTATAGTACAGGAAGGAACTTTAGAGGTCATCTATTATGGCAGTCTTATTTTACAAAGGAAAAAACCAAGGTTCAAAGGTGAAAAAAATTTAGGTTTTTTAGAGTGCCAGAATCAACATTTTTTTTTCATTGTTACATGCTGTTTCTCATACGTGTAATACAATTAAAATCATTTGGAAAGTTCCTTCTTTCTGTAAGGATTTCAGCATCTGGCTCACTGTCTTCCCTCCCCAATTACTGTCCTCACAGTAGGAGACTTGTGCTTTCATATTGAAGCTCTCTCAAAGGCTCTTAACCTCTCAGATTCTTAGTCTCCTGAAATTACTTGACTTGCTCCTTCACTTCTCCTTAGCCTTAGATATATGGCCACTACCTGTTGTCATTATTACTCATAAATTTCCCATTTGTATGTTTCAAAATATTGTTATATTTATCCATCTAATAATATCCTCCTTTTAATCTAACTTTTCTCTAAATCTATTCTCTATTGTCATTGAGACATCCTATACCTCCACTACTTAATACTATTTCAAGTTCTACACTGATTTCAATGTTCTTCCTGGTCAAACTTATCTACTGTAGTTGTGTGTGTGTGTGTGTGTGTGTGTGTTCAATTAAATGGTTTTATTGGTTCATGAAAAGAATAGACAGATAAGTTAGTAGTTTTGGGATCAGTCAGTCCCAGAGGACCATGACCTCAACTGATAATGGGCTCAGAGGTTATTTAGAAAGGTTTCAATTGAGAACTGGCATTGAACAATATCCTCCAGCTCCAGTAATGTACTTTGTCGAATTTGGTTTCTGTTCTGCATGGTTTCTAGAACTGATTTGGAAGTAATTTGGCCTTAGTTTTCTGTATTCTTCTTAGGAATGGATTACACAATTCAAACAGTAGCAAAATTGGAGGCTTATATAATTGTAAAAGACTTTCCCCCTTGTCCTGAGGATCTTGCTCTTGGTAGTTTCATCACTTCCTTATAGAATGGGACAAATAGACATGTTTAGATAATATTATCTTTAACAAACCTTTTCCACCTGGTAGAACTCGTCAAAGGAGAATGGATTTATATCTAATATACTGAAGTTCTTTTTCAGCAGCATCTTTGCAACAGTACATCCCACTCTAGGGATCTATTGTAGCTCATGACTATTAAAGTTGTAGCAAAACTTTATGTTGGAAGCCATTCCCGGGAAGCTAACTAAAATATTCTGGCTTGAATATGCTGTAAATTTAGGTAATCTATACTTCCATGTAGCTACTATTATCTAAACAGTTGCTTCCCAGACCTTTCTATTGGAAATAGGTTCCACTGACATCTATAAATAATGGTGTCTCCAGTTCAGAAGACTTGTTTCTACAGGAAACTTTTCCATTGCTAGTTCTGCTAACTGCTCTAGATAACTCCAAGAGCATTGATCCTAAGTTACATTATACTCCAATCTACTTTCACATAAATCCTTTTAATATTCACTTGTTCTGCTTTGGAAATCACAATGTGCTTTGCTGAAGAAACTAACTCTGTGACCTCCCCATGGTGAAAATAGGTCTTTCAGTTCAGTCAATATTGCAGACACCATGGATCAAACCTATCTCATTCTCTAGCATATAGAATGCTAGTACTACATACATTCTCTGTGCTCCTTCAGGGAAATTTGTTCTGAAACTGTTCAAATATCATCAGGCAAACTATGGTACATTTTTGTTTCTGTATTTTATATTGTGTTCCATTTCTGGTTCATTTTCTTCTTAAGTCACTATAGGATGATCAGAGGGACAGAACTAGATGCTTAGAAAAGGTTCACATGATATAACTAGGTATTTTTTATGTTAGGGAGGAATTCAGTGGAGAAGAGGGATAGTTAGATATTCTGAGAGACAGTACTGGCTGCTGGATATCCCCTCTGCCTTATTTTGTTTGTTTTTTGGATTTTTTGAGATTTATTTTACATTCCAGTTGATGTTCCATTCATCAATGTAAAAAAAAGTGCTATGAATTTGAATCATGTGTCATAGGTTCAGATTCTGACTCTTAACACTATGTGACTGTAGACAAGTGACTTTATTTTTCTAAGCCTCAAACTTTTCTGTAAAATAGGAATACCATTCCCTTATAAGGTTATTTTAAGGAATTTATCTTAAAACACCATGTAAGTATGAGATATTATTCATAACAATAGTAAAACAATCCAAGGGTTCTAAAATAGCATCTCATTCTTTTCCTTCATGGGTATTTTATATCTTGCCCCTTCCTATAATCAATTGATTGATCTTAGAACCTCAGTTTTAAGGAAAGTGTCCATAGATGCCTCCTACAGGAGGCCACATTGAAGCTCTAGGTTATGAGTTTCATCCTCCAACACCACTCATGGAGTAGTTCTCTATGTCCCAAATGCTTTACCTGCTTCACAATTGGCTATAGGCCAACCAAACACTGTACCATCCCCTACAAACATTACATCTGTAGATTTGGGAGTGAGTAGCTTGTGTCAGCAAATGACTGCCATGATATATTTTTACTGGATAATTTATCTTTTTTTTTTCAATAATAGGCAAATATAGTTCTCAGCATTCATCCTTTTGCAAGTTGCTGAGTTCCACCTTTTTTTCTATCACCCTCCCTTCCTTCCTCCCTCTGCATGGACAGTCTGATATAGGTTGTACATGTACAATGTTGTGAAAGGGGAAAAATAAGGAAGTAAAAACAGAAAAGAAGTTTTAAAAAGTGAGTTAACATGTCTTGCCCTGCATGCAGGTTGTATAGTTTTTTCCTCAGGATATGGATGGCATTCATTTTCTACAAAAAGTCTTTCAGGATTATCTCTAGACTACTAAGAGGAGCTACATTCATCATAATTGATTATCTAACAATATTGCTATTAATGTGTACAATATTCTCCTTATTCTACTCTCTTCACTCAGCATGAGTTCATGCAATTCTTTCCAGACTTTGTAAAATCAGGCCACTCATGATTTCTTACTAAAAAGTATTTCATAACATTCATATCCCATAACTTGTTCCCTAACAGATGGGTACCCCCACATTTCCAGTTCTTTGTCACTACAAAAATAGTGGCTATAAATATTTTTGTTCATGTGGAATTCTCTGCCTTTTTTATGATCTTTGTTTTTTAGACCTGTCATTGTTAGATCAAAGGGTATGCACAGTTTTATTGTCCTTTGGCATAATTCCAAATTGCTCTATAGATGGTTGAAGCAGTTCACAACTCCATCAACAATGTATTAGTATCCCAGTTTTCCCTATTCCAGTCCTAGAAGGGGAACCTTGCCTCAAAATTCCATAATAAAAGCCCAAACTGCAGGACTATAGGAAACTTTACACCTCTGACTCAAGGACCCCTATTCCTACTTGCATCTTCTACTACTAGTTGCCCAATGATCACCAACCTTCTTTTCTAATCCTGATCCTAAGTAAATCAATTCAAATCCTCACATTCTCTACTGTCAAACTCTTTGCTCCTTTGTTCTGTATATGCCCATTCCATGCCAAACTGCAAACCTGTATCATTTGCTTCCTTTACTCTTAATGTATTGCTGAATGGAATGGGAAAAAGTTTTATAACTGAGCTAAATGGGTATACTATAAATTTATTTTGTCTAATCTTGACTGTATGTATATATATATGATATGTATATGATATGTATATGATATGTATATGATATGTATATGTATGTATATGTATATGTATATGTATATGTATATGTATATGTATATGTATATGTATATGTATATGTATATGTATATGTATATGTAGCAGGACAACAATCACTTTTACTTCTCTTTTGCTTTCCCTATACTACTCCCCCCAAAGAATGTGATTGGAAACATTTCTCCCCAAGCTTCCCACTCTTTCTTTCAGCTGAGGACTTTGACTCCTACTTTACTGAGAAAATTGGAGTCATTGTTCTCTAATCTTCCCTTTGCATTTTAAATCTTTTTGACATTCCCCCCCCATTCTCTTCTTTGATTCATTCTCTGATAATGAAGTGGCCCTTGTCCTTAACAAGGCCAAACCCTTTATATGTAGCCTTGATTCCATTTCCCTCTGCCTCCTACTCCAACAGATTATCTATCTAAATCTTTATCAGTAATCTTCAATCTCTTCCTATTTACATTTTAATTCCTTAATATTAAATATGTGTCCAAGTTCCTGCTAGTCTTAGAACTAACCCTTCACTGGACCCTACCAACTACTCATTATCAATTTTTTTTATCTACCTTTTCTTAACCAGACTCTTAGAAAAAGGAGTCACAGGCTTCTCTAATAGTTCTTCACCTCATTTGCAACTAGGCTTCTGACCTCAAAACTCAACTGAAACTTTTTTTTCCCAGTCAGCAATGATCTATACTCTTAATTTTTGAATCTAACGATCTTTTATCAACATTCATCCTTCTTGGCCTCTTTAATAGATTTGACTCTAAGGACCATGTTGTCATCTTAGAAAGTCCTTTTCCTCTTGTTTTTCACTACTTGGAATAGAATATTGAATAGGACCCTGCACATGGAGTCAGAAGGAATTAAGATTAAGTGCTGCTTCAGATATTACTAGTTGTGTGACCTAGCTGTGTGTCACTTAATCTCCTTGTGATTCAGTTTCCTCATTCACAAAATGAGAGGGTGGGATGCCATGGCCCTCTAAGTTTCCATCCAATTTAAGATTCTATCTATTGTTATATGTTATGGTACTCTTGGTTTTCCTCCTGCCTGTCTGATGACTCCTCCATCTTTCTTTTTGGACCACATTTCCTGACTATGAGTACACTTCAAGCTCTGCACTAGACCCCCTTTTCTCTCTCTGTTTCGTTTTTTTCTTGAAGGATTTTATTCCATTTCAGATTTAATTATATAGATGACTCACAGATGCACATACAAACCTACATCTATATATCTATATCTCTGTCTATATCTATCTATCTATATCAATATCTACATATAATTCCAGTGAATTTTCAGAGTTCTAAGCCCATATCACAAATTATCTACTGAACATTTCAAATTAAATGACATCATAAACTCAATATGTCTAAATCTAGATTCATTGTCTTCTACCCAAACTATTGAATTTTTTGCAACATTATTCTTCAATCAATCAATTAATATTTATTAAGCCCCTTCTATTACCAGCATCCC